>NC_080163.1:31233888-31533888 GCF_950295315.1 Erinaceus europaeus
ACCCCTCCCCCTCTTTCCCTGCATCTGTATCTAAAAAATTTTCAACTACAAGTAACGATTGTTGGGCTGTTGATCAAAGCTTATAAAAGCAGGTTTTCAGCCCAAGGTAAAGAATCCCCAAATCAAAGCCCTAGCTTGAAATATGCAGGAACATATTTAATATACCTGAAAATTAAAATATATATTTATTTAACAAGAGATATAAATTCATAATAAAATAAGAGCATTCAGGGAAGTTGCTTGGCAGGTAGAGCACATACTTTCCATGTATGAGTACTTGATTCAATCCTTGTACCACATGATGGCACAAAAAAACAGAAGTGAATTCCATGGATGATGGAGCATTGCTTCAGTGCCTCTCCTTCCCTCTCCTTGTGTCTTCTATCAATGGTTTATCTTTGTCTCTCTCCCACAATGTATGAAATATTGAGTTTTTATCTCTGGAACTGCATTAAATTAAAAAAAAAAAACAAAGAAAATAAAGTGCTCCAGGCCAACTTTTTAAGATAATAGACACACCTCTATAATGTTATAGTCTTGTCAACCACTATTAAATCACTAATGTATTTTTTAAGAGAATGAAATGACAGAGACAGAGGGAGTGCAGGAAAGACACCACTGCACTGAGCAATGGAGACCAGGTTTGGACTTGGTCTGGATTTCTTTTTAGACAGGCTACAGTAGTCTGAGTGACACTCACAGCTGAAAGTTCCCTTCAAAGGGTCAGTTCTATGGTGAAGGATAGGATTGTCCTTTGAGTGGTGAAATTAATGTAGCATAACACTGATTTATATTGTTGCACACTGGAAGCTTATCTAATTTGGGGTCATGCACATGACAAAGCAGGTAGCCTCTGAGGTTAGCTATCTTCTCAGCTTCATTTTTTTATGCTAAGTAACATACAAATGCTACTACTGTATTCATTTATTTCATCATTATGATTATCACCACTCAGTTTTTCAAATCTGCTCAATTCTACTACTCCCAGTAGATTCTTCTCCTCCTCCTCCACTTCCTCCTCCTCTTCCTTCTCCTCCTCTTCTCTTTTTCCTTCTACTCCTTCTCCTTCTTCTTCTTGATAAAAGATGACAAACAGAGGAGAGACAGGCAGAGAGAAAAAAAAGATGAAATAGCACTGTTCCACCACTCATGTGTTACAGAAAAAAAAAAAGTTTCATTTCTGAGTGTTACAGCTTGAGTATAGCCAAAGTAGGAGACAAAGGCCACATGGAGGGCATGTAGTTAACGTTTATTTCTCATCAATGGGTTTCAGGTCAATTCCAGGCCTGAAGAACTTTCTGCCTAGGTACCCAGCCAGCCTTTTGACTTTTTCAAATTGGGCATATGGCGCAAGCTGATTGGTTACAGAATCTGCCACGGTATGGACAGAATTTGACAGCTTTTCCACTCAGGACATTGGAATGTGGAAGTGAGAGTCCACCACATGCAGTAGTTTTCTCTCCTCCCCTTTCATTCTTTGCTTGCAGATTTTTCATTTCACATGAAGTTCCCACTATGTATGGTGCTCCCAAGTGGTGGTTAAAGGCTTAAACCCAAGTCTTCACACATGGCAAGTACACACTTTGCCAGGTGAGCCATCTTCTGGTTCCCAGTTTCATTGTTTTTTTAAAGTAGTTGTTGAAATATTTATTTTCATGACAGAGAAAGGAGAGAGATGGAGGTGGGGCGGACATGGCAGTGGCAGGGACTGAACCCAGGACTTCTGAAGCATAAGGTATTCAAATCTGGTAGGCTACTAAATCATCTTAGTTCATTAGTTTCATTATTGATGATGAGCTACTAGAAGAGAAATGAAAGGAGAAAAACTGTCTTATACCTTCTACATGAAACTCATAATCTCTTGTATAACTTTGGTAATAAACATTTTATTTGTGACTCTCTACAGAAAAAAAAAAAACATGTTTGTTAGATAGGATTCCTCAATGGATAAAGGTGGACACAACATGGTAGATTTTAGACAAAGTGATATGGAACTACACTCTGGCAGACCAAAGACAGATGTGCCACAGGAAATAAGAGACAGGGTCTTAGAGTTCTCCTCACTTCATTTCATATGGACAATCAGCTACCTCGCCTAGGCATTGGACCAGATCAAGAAGAAGACTGGATCAAGGCTAATAGCATGTCTGTTTTGTGGACAATAAGTTTTGTCTACCCATACAAAGTCAGCAGGAGATCAATGGAATCATGCAGAAAACCTGAAGGAAGAGGAATCAAGAAAAATCAAGGGAATAGAGCAGGAGAGAAAGAGGAGATAAAAGTTTTACTTTCAATTAAGCATACATTTTGTTTTCTGTGAATTATAACAGAGAAATCTTCGGAAGGAATGTTTAAATGTTTTAGTGGTAAGTTGAGAGTTTCCCTGATGTGTTTCAAGGGATAATGACAAAAACAGGAAGATACATCTACTACATTGTAAACACAGTACTGAGAACTGACATACACATGCCATAGTTTTTAATTCCCCCATCCAGCTTTATGAAATAGGATATAGGACCTATCTAGAGATGCTGTGTGCTTGGCCCAATGTCTCATAGACAATAATCCTAGTATGCTAGACCCAGATATAGAAACCCAAAGATTTAATGTATGGGGAAACCAAGAAATCTTAGAAAGTGATGGCCACTCCATATTGCCATTCTTCCATAAATAGTTCCTTGATTATTTCTAATTCCCATTGACTCAGTACAATGCAAGTTATTCAGCAGTGTGATATGAATAGATATTTCCTTTTCAAAACACTGCACAAATGCATAATTTCCTCTCTCTTTCTACCCAGTAGGAAAAGGAGGAAAAGAGCAAGGTAATAGGAATTTACCTCCAAGCTTAAAGCCTTCCTATCCTTTCAGTAATCACTGAGGGGAGTTCCTAGTTACTAGGGAGACCATAACAGACTCTATTAGATTCATGTACAGTACTTTGGTTGCCTGGATAGAGGATGCCAAAAACGCAAAGGAAAATATTATTGTTGCTGAAATCATTTGAAGTCTATGACTAATATAAAACATGTTGGCAAATTAAATTTTTGGAAATGCCCAAAGGGCTTGGTTAAAGCTATGAATTAATAGCATACAAAAGTTCTGTCTAGAGAAAAAAAAAAAGATGTTAAAATTAACCAAAATAGCCAAAAGGTTCCAAAGGAAATCTTGAGCAACCAATCTAGGTCCTTTATTTATTTCTTTTAGTGCAGTGTTGGGAAAGAAACTCAAGTCCTTGTGCGTGTGAGACATATGCTTCAGCACTGAGACCCCTCTCCAGTCCTTAATTTTCCACTTAAATGTATATGACTTTGTGGCTCATATAGTGTATGGTATAGTAATCTAAGGGCTACACAGATCCTCTTGGCCACTTTATCCACCTCACAAATACTCAAATTATCTTTGAGGTATCCCTGACAACTATACCCATCTTTGACTATGAGAGTTAAGGTATCCATTCATGTAGGTGCCATTTCACTTAGGGATTGGAAGAAGTCAGAGGGGGAAATCCAGACTTCCGGTTACCCTTGACCGAGCCCCCAGAGGTCATCATGGGTCTGTCTGAAGATGTTCATCCACTCTCTTCTTGATGATTCCTGGAGCAGGAGGCCTCTGCCAGGACCCAGCCAGTCTTGCTATGAATACAACTCTGTCTGTTGGAGGTTGCTTAATCATGTTGTGCCAAAACCTGCCTCCTCATATTTCCTACCCATTGTTCCTCATCATATCTCTAAAAGTAAACTGTTTAACTCAGCTTCCTCTCCTCTTGAATTGACCCTTAGACAAATGAAGTTCCTATCATGACTCTCCTGTGTACTGCTTTTTCAAACCAAATAACCCCAGTTTCTTTTTTAGATAATATGGTTACACAAATATTATAATAATAAGAGGCAGACTATATACATCATAATAAGAGAAAGACAAAAAGGTGGCCTAAAAATTAAAATTTTAAAATAAAAACTTTAAATAATAATAAGAAGCTCTGGCCTTTCCACTGAGTTTTGCACTTTATTCATCAAGTCAAAACAAAAATGTAACTTGGTCAAACTAGAGACACTATGCCAGCTCCTAGTGATCATGATTAAATTCTCTCCAAACTCTATTTATTTTTTGCTTTCATTTATCCACTACCATTTTCTTGTCAACATATATTATAAAAAAAATTCTAGATAGGTATTAATCTGTTTGTGAATAGCTGTGATATGCCTGACTTAAGAATCTGAATATAATCTATTAAGAATTAATGGAAAAGCAAAGAAACTAAATCTTTAATTCTTTCTACTCCTATTAATTTGAAAAAATTCCAGGAAAACAGAAAAGTTGAAATAATTTTAAATCTGTTTTTAATAAGTAGACACTACAAAGTTTGCTGTCTTCAATTTATTACAGTTCCATCAGTTTTACTATGTATCCATCCAGTTTCTTACATATTTTTTTAGTGCATCAGCATAGTTCTACTCATCAGCACACTTGATTCTTAGTATTTAAGCATGAATATCAAGAACAGACTATATTAGATACTTCAAATTAACACTCTCTTCTGTATCCTTCATGCTGTTCTTTCCCTCATTCCTTCCATTTTTCTCAATTTTCATTTCTGTAGGCTTCCCCCTACTTCTGTTCCCAATGTTCTAAATTGTAAAAGTGAAAACTATGAATGCGGAGCAGTCTTTACTAAACATTAGAAAAGACCACCATCTCATAGATGTTATCATTAAAGATATTATCACTGAATACTGAGTCCAACAAGGTCCCTGGGAGCAAAGTGGCACAAACTAATTTCTAAGAGAGAAAGGGAGAGATTAATTAGTATGCTGATTCAATAATTCATTATGAAAAATGCAGCTATCAAATCTCAGAGCTGTGCGTTTCTTAAATCAGCTTAGTCACTCCCTTAGCTGATCTCCATAGTGGACTAAATTTTAAAGGATTTTGATGATGAAATTAGTTAAAATGTTTTAGAGGGGGTAGGGAGATAGCATAATGGTTATGCAAAAAAAAAAAAAAAGTACTTTCATGCCTGAGGCTCTTAGGGCCCAGGTTTGCTCTTCAGCACCACCACAAACCAGAGCTAGTTGAGCAGTGCTCTGGAAACAAACAAACAAACACAAACCAGAGCTAGTTGAGCAGTGCTCTGGAAACAAACAAACACAAACCAGAGCTAGTTGAGCAGTGCTCTGGAAACAAACGAACATAACCAAAAACAGAAGGTCTTAGAGGCACAGATTAGAGAGATCTTATCCATGTTAATCTTTCAATAACTTCATAGAATAGTGCCTCAAACCAAGGAAATGTTTCTTACTAGTACAATGAAGAAATGAGAATGTGAATAGCAACTGCTGCTCTAATAGAACTGCCAAACAGATCAGGGACCTGTGTTGTGGCTCAAAACACCTCTCATTTGTGCTGGGTAAACTGTACCAATTTTTGCCCTTCCAGGAGCCTTTAAAGAAATCCGCTGACTCCCAGTATCCTTTGAATAACACATGTCCTTATAGACATATGTATGTTATTTTAATATATATTTATAAAATATGCTTTTAAAAATTATTATTATCTTTATTTATTTATTGGATAGAGACCATCAGAAATTGAGAGGGAAGGGGGTGATAGAGAGGAAGAGAGACAGAAAGACACCTGCAGCACTGCTTTACCACTTGTGAAGCTTTCCCCCTGAAGGTGGGGACCAGGGGCTCGAACCTGGGTGCTTGTGCATTGTAACATGTATATTTAACCAGGTGTGCCACCACCTGGACCAGAACATATATAAGTTATTAATTAAGCTTTAGTGAAGCTCCAGTCTTTCTTCTTTGGGTCAGACAGACAAACTGTCTTGAATTCGAAGATATGTCTTTCTAACCCCATCTTTTAAGAAACTGACTTTACTAGCTTTATCCTCAAAAAGGGGAATAATTCTCTGCTGCTTCAGTGTACTTCTTTCAGAGGCCAGGAAACATCACTTTCCATGATGAGCAAAAAATTCATCCCTCTCCCTATCTCAAGATTTATGTCTGATAAGAAATGTTAGTAATTTATTTTCCATGCTTCCTAATTACCAGCCCACAAAGACTTGGCAAGGAGAGCTTTCCAGTGGATATGCAACAACACAAAAGTACACATGCAGCACTTTTTACAGTAGACAGCTTCCCCATAATTTCAGATAAATTCTATTTTAACAAGTCAAATCCATTTTGAAATTTACAAAAGGAGTTTCTCATTCATGAAATTTTGAGGTGAATCTTTTGATCACAGAAGAATTCACTGATAATAGTTTTTATGAAGAATTAGGGGACCATAAATAAAATTCTTTCATAGGTAGTTGTATTGCCTATTACTTGAAATTCATTCTAACTTCTAATCACCTTCCCAGTATAATTACCCTATAAATATCTACAAATATCAGTATTTCGTAGTAGCATTACACCCTTTAGAGTTTAACCACTATGGGGTTAGGGTAAAGCTAATATACAATCAAGGCTCTATCTTGTGTGAGTTTATTTACTACATACTTTTAGAAATTAGCACCTCCATGGCAAAATGCCAACAGGCAACCAGATTTATTTCTAGGTGCTTCCGCTAAAGATAAAAAAATCCGGAAGAGTGGTGGTTCATGTGGTAGAACACACATGTTACCATGCACTAAGATCAAGGTTCAAATCCCCAGTCTTCACAAGCAGTGGGAAAATGCTACAGGTCTCTCTCTCTCTCTCTCTCTCTCTCTCTCTCTCTCTCTCTCTCTCTCTCTCTCTCTTCTCATCACCTTTTATTTAAAGAAAAAGAAATAATGGCTGCCTAGAACAGTGGAGTAATGTAGGCACCATGCCCCAGCAATAACCCTAGTGGCAAATAAATAATCCCACTGAGTTCAAAACCATATAGAAAACCTCCAAGAGGGCAGTAGTTTTGGGTTTTGATTATTGGGTGGCACAAATGCACATGCACTGTTTCACAGATCCACAGATCTCAAACAGGACACAAGCTAGACAAACAGGAGCATCTCATCTAAGCTAGGCTTCAAAAACCATGTTTGTTCAGACATCACTAGTTCTTTTTATTCCTTTAATTTATCTGTCTCTAGTAATGGAAATTTTTATTCTTTTAAGAAACAAAAGCACAAAAGAAAACTACAAAAATTGCAAACTGATTTGGTAACATCTAAGCAAGAGGCTGCTATCACAATCCTGGAACTCAGTGAGAAGATCAAGACTCTGTGTGAAGGAAAGCCAGCCCCTAGAGGTCAGTATTACCATGTGACAATTGTACACTGGCTCTCTGCTCTGGTTGGTATACATGATTTTGTTGGCAATAAAGTCAAAAGCATAACTATAGTGCTAGGCAGCATACTGACCCAGCAGCATTCTGGCTGGCCTCAATTCAGCATAAATAGACTACACACAAGATACCCACTGCAAGCTGCATTCACTTTCACTGTAAAATAGACAGAGAATGAATAAGAGCTTCATAGAGGAAGTCTCTGAGGTCAAAGAAACTGAATGGAGTCAGACCTAGTAATTGTCTTTTCATTTGCCAGGTGGAAGTGTAGAGTGAGGCCTAAGAATAAAGACTTGTGACCTTCTGAGATGGAGTTCTGGGCCTGGAGAGGGGATAGGCATGTCTAAAAGTGGAGACAGGCTTGCTGGCTAAAACAGGCCCAAGAGAAAGAAGAAATTAAAGGTTTAACAATAAGCAAATGAGACAGAAGCAAGGGATCTTGGTTGGGAATGTAAGCTGGGTGGTTCAGGAAAAAAAAAATGTTAACAGCCACCTTGGATTGAATTTTTCTTAAATCTCCTCCGATTAAGAGACTATAAACACACAACAAAAATGCTTGACATCGTCAGTCATCATTAGTAATACTATGGTAATATTTAATGCTATGTACCAGATACTTTACTAAGCAGTTCACATATAGTTAATTCTTAGAGTAACTACGGAAGTAAGTATTTCTGGATTTTGCAAGAGTGAGCGGAAACTGAGATGTTGATTACCTTACTTGCAATTAAATGTGTGTTAACAACACCTAGGCAGTTGGCCTCCAGATAGTAACTTCATTCTAAACCAAGATGTCTCCAACAACCCTGGTAAAAGAAGATTATTTCATCTTCCCTAAATAGCAGCAACATAAAACCTAATGTATCTCTTGCAAAACTGTGATGCCCTGGGATAAATGTCTTCCTTGATGTGTGGAAATCTTACAAAGCCAAGAACATGCCATTGTTCTTATTCTGGCTTTCTTATTACTCACAAATACAGATATATATATATATATATATATATCTTCCTTTTCCATTTATTTCCATGTTTCATATCTGTATTTGAAACATATATATATGAAATATGGAAATAAATGGAAAAGAAAGAAATAGGCAATAGAGTAGTTTTGAAAAGTAAGACAGTCCCAGCATTCTGTCCAAATGGTAAAATTCTTAATATGAATTTATTTTAACTTTCAATTTTGAAAAACACTGGAGTTGGCATGGCATGTAGCACAATCACATTAAAATATATGCTATAGATCATTTTTCTCGTTTTAAACACACACACACACATATGTACACATATGCCATAAATTTTCTTTTAACATCATGCAAACTAAAATAATAAGTTAATTAGAGAGGGGTTGCGCAGTTGTGAACCTGGCTGAACACAAATGTTATAATTTGCAAGGACCAAGGTTCAAGTCCCTGGTCCATACCTATGGAGGCGAAACTTCATGAACAGTGAAGCAGTGCATTAGGTGTTCTTTCTCCATATATCTCCTCCCTTCTCAATTTTCCTGTCTATAACCAAATTAAATAAATAAAAATATAAGAACCTTATATATTTAAAAGTCTTTATTCTAAATCATCATACCCAAACTTCACATTGGTTGCATAATAAGAAACTGATAATTACTGTATACCTTATAATGCACATTGGAAAAAGTCCTCATGTTCCTTTGAGTAAAGGTCTCAGCTTCTCATATTTATTTTAAACCTAATGAAAATTAATATAATTCAAGATATCTAATCCCATTTTGACTATGGTAATATAATTTCCTGTCCAATGCCAACTTTTCCCTTTGATATTTTGTTAGTTCAAAATTAAGATAGTACTGAAGTATCAGAACTCTAATGGGTAAGGAAAGGGTAGAAATGTTAACTCGAACCTCTCCTTTGTCCATTTTTCTCTATATTATTGTGTAAAGAAAAATCTAACAGTAAAATTTAAATACATTATGAATAGGTATAGTGCATTTCTTAAAAACCAAGGTATTCCAAACTTAATTATGGATAAAACAATGACTCTTTTGGTGCTTCTCTTATTGAAGGAAGAAATTGATTCAATGGAATGACATATAACATGATTTAATCTTAAATCAAATATTTGCACATTCTGACTCTATCATAGGTCCCTACATTAAGTTTCCGCCTCACCCTGAATTCAATAGCTCAGGAGTTTGTTAAAGCCACTGTGTCCCTAGAATAATATTGGCTCTCATTCTCAGAAACTTTGGTCACCTTGCCCTATTTCAATTAACTTGAAAGTTAAGTCCAAAAATATGTCGACAACTTTAATATACAAAGACCCCCCCCCATATTAACACAGAACAATTAGGGTTGATCTCCTCTCACAGATATTTCTCACCTAGAAAACTACACCTTCCTTAGTTATCTTGCATCCTTTCCGAAAATAATTGCTTTCAGTTCTCAGAACTCAAATTTTCAACTAGCAGATGCCCCATTAATAATAGCTTAAAGAGAAAGGGTGTTTTACTGACACATGTGCAAAGTAGCAGCATGCTATTAACCTTAGAGTCCATTGGATTCAGTCTCAGTATACTAAAGGAAATGCACCACTCTGTCACGCACTCTATTTCTCTCTGTACTGAAACTTCGTTCTCTCAAGCAGAATGTCAGAAAAGACTGAAAACACTGGTAATAAATAGCCTTCATCTGCCCTCCTTATTACTTGACTTCAGAAAGGAAAGAAAGAGTATGCTTCCAATAGCTTCACTTAGGAAAAAAAATACAAGAAAGAACTCAGTTGTAGCTGGGTTAGATACCTATCTGCGAATAAGAATCAATTTCTGTAGTTAGCAGTGGGGAACTATCAAATGGATAAGTCATGGACCTATCATTGGGTGTTTAGGTCTGGGAAATAGGATGTGGAAAGAGAATGTACTGACTGGTAGCTCTCACCAGAAAACACAGTGATGGGTGAAATAAAAGCATTTCATTAGAGACCAAGTGGTAGCACACCTGGTTGAGTACATGTTACAATGCATCAGGATCCAGGTTTGAGGCCCAGATCCCCAACTATAGGAGGCAAGCTTTACAAGCAGTGAAGCAATGCTTTAGGTGTCTCTCTGTCTCTCTCCCTCTGTATCTCCCTTACCTCTTGATTTCTGACTGTCTCTATCCAATAAGTAAATAAATATAGTAATAATAATAAAATAATAGCCTTTAAAAAACTACTTCATTAAAGAAAGTCATAGACCTTTATTGGAAAAGAAAGAGTGGGGGTACAAACCCAACATATTAAATATACTGATGGTTGAGATAAAATATAATAAAATGCTTGACAAGTCAACTATTCATAAGTATTTGTACTTTGAAAGTGGATTCTTATTGAAGACCAAAGGAATTCTTCAAGATCTCAAAAATAAATTTTTCAAAAAATAGAACCACTTTAAGAAAGGAATTTCCATTCATTCTCCCTCAAGTAACATATCCTATTCTAAAGAGCCATATTATTAAACAACTGAAATGGCAAGAGGGGAAAATGTGTTGATTATAAGTGATGTTAGCTACACTGATATAAAGTTATTTTTCTCTTATAGTTCTAAACTGATGCTTATAATTGTAACAAGTAAATTAATGAGATACTTCCAAGTAAATTAGAATTTCTTTTTATTCAAATATGCATTTCCCCCCTTTGATTCAGTTTCTATGTAGTTCTCTTTATATACTAGACTCTGTTCATCTCTTCTTGTCAGAAAAAAATGTTCAATATTAGAAGTATTACTATGGGACCAGGAGGTGGTTCACCTGACTGAGTACACATTGAGTTACAGTGTTCAAGACCCCAAGCCCCAAACTTCATGAGCAATGAAACAGTGTTGCAGGTGTCTCCCTTTCTCCATCCCTCTCTGTACCCCCCTTTCCTCTCAAATTCTTCTCTCTCTATCCGATAGATAACAATATTCTTATGCATTATCAGATTGATACCAACTTTTTAAAAATACCAACTTTTTATTTTTATATGAACACAGTAAACCATTCAATTGATTATGAATTTGAAGCACCTCCAAGGGAAAAATTATTTAAGTCAATAGAAAGTTCAATTGAAAAGAAAAACACCTTTATTTTAAAACTGGCAAAACAGGAAATGTACTTACAGCCAAATGTTGTTTGTTGATTTTGCTTTGTGCAAATAATCACTGCCCATGGCATATTCCTTCCTCATTTTCAAAGCCTGCACTTGAAGAGCTCACAGCTTGATTTACTAGTAGAATTCTGTCAAATGCTTATTGTATCCCTTCAAAACATGAGTTAACCTTTTCATAAATCTCAGTATGCAGGAACATAAGATTAAGTGTCAAAACCATCTTTGCTTCCTTTGTCTTAATATGACATAGTTACGTCTCAAAAGACTTTATTGATTAGGTTCTGTTGTTCATTCATGAACATTCTGTCATTTGCGATGATGAAAGCTTTTGTTTTTTTTACCAAAATACTAGGAACCTTGCTTATAGATTTTATGGGAGGATGCAAAAGGAAATGCACTTTTCTGGGTTGCCCTGTTGTTTTTCATTATTTCCTTTTAATATGCACAGCAAGTATATAAAAATGTCTTAGCCAGTATATGCATGGTCATTCATTGAAAGTCACGTTAACTTCTAAGTCAGTTCTTGATTCTATTACTAGATTTCCAAAAAGCACAGGTATATCCTAAGGCAGACCTACCCAGGACACAGTGTCTTGATCCAGAAACACTTTTGATATAGGCTTGTAATAAGATTGATCTTTCATTAACTTTCAGTGGCACAAGACTGTTTTAAACACTATTCAGTTTATTACTCTATATATCAAACCTTAGAGATATCAAGGGTTTCATTACAGAACACTGTAATAAAACAATACTGCGATAAAGTTATTCACATGAACATCTTGATTTCTTAGTGCATATAAAATTATTATTATTATCTAAATTTCTTTATGGGGGATTAATGGTTTGCAGTCAACAGTAAAATACAGTAGTTTGTACATGTTTAAAATTTCTCAGTTTTCCACATAACTCAGGCTAGGACCTCCTCTGCCATCATATTCCAGGACTTGAGCAGCCCCCCGCCCCCACCCCAGTCTTTTACTATGGTACAATATACCAACTCCAGGCCAAGTTCTGCTTTGGATTTGCCTTCTGTTCTTATTGTTCAACTTCTGTCTATGACTGAGATCATCCCATACTCATACAAAATTATGTCTATACTGTGGCATAGGAGATGGTGCAGTGGATAAAGTACTGGAATTGCAGTCATGAGTTCCTGAGTGTGATCCCCACATTGCAAGTACCAGAGTGATGAACTGGTACTTTTGTCTGTCTCTTTCTTAATAAATAATTATAAAAATTATTTTAGTGTATTATAGGCTATTAAATATGCAATACCATGTCATCTCAAAAATAGTTAAAGTAATTGATTGATAAAAATAAATTCTTATAATTATCTAATCCTTAAGCAAGTTATAATATTTTTTGCCTTCATGTTGATGAGTATTCACTGATCAGGAAAAGTGACCACTGATAGTGGTTTTAAATTAACAATAAAATTTACTAGCTACAAAAGTTGATTTTTAGTTTCATAAGAGATTTCTTTTTAATATGTGATGCTTGATACTATTTTTGTTTGTTTGTTTGTTTGTTTTTGTTTTTGTTTTGTTTTGTTTCTTCTCCTCCAGGGTTATTGCTGGGCTCGGTGCCTGCACCATGAATCCACCGCTCCTGGAGGCCATTTTTCCCCCTTTTTTGTTGCCCTAGTTGTTGCAGCCTCGTTGCGGTTATTATTGCCATTGTTGACGTTGCTTTGTTGTTGGATACGACAGAGAGAAATGGAGAGAGGAGGGGAAGACAGAGAGAGAGGGGAGAGAAAGATAGACACCTGCAGACCTGCTTCACAGCCCGTGAAGCGACTCCCCTGCAGGTGGGGAGCCGGGGCTCGAACCGGGATCCTTACGCCCTGCGCTTTGCGCCACGTGCGCTTAACCCACTGCGCCACCGCCCGACTCCCTATTTTTTGTTTTTTAACCACTATTTTATACCTCCTTTAATGACAGTAAATGTTTCTTGTTTTTCTTTTCTTTTTTCTTATTAGTGATTTAATAATGATTGGCAAGATTGGAAGATAAGACAATTCCATACATTTCCCACCACCAGAGTTCTGTATCACAGTCCCTCCATTGGAAGTTTCCTTACTCTTTATCCCTCCGGGAATATGGATCAAAATTCTCTTTTAAAAAAAGACTTCTATTTTTTATTTATTTATGAGAAAGATAGGAGGAGACAGAAAGAACCAGACAGATATCACTCTTACACATGTGCTGCTGGGGATCAAACTCAGGACCTCATGCTTGAGAGTCAAAAGCTTTACCACTATACCACCTCCCAGACCACTGGACCAAAATTCTTTATGGGGTGCAGAAGATGGAAGGTCTGGTTTCTATAATTGCTTCTCTGCTGAGTACAGATGTTAGCATTCCGATCCATACCCCCAGCCTGTTTCTGTCTTTCCCTGATGGGTTAGGACTATAGACAGGTGAAGTTCCAGGACACATTGGTGATGTTGTCTGCCAAGGTAAGTCAGGTTGGATTCATGGTAGCATCTGCAACTTGTTGGCTAAAAAGCAATAAGGGGCCCAAACTATTAAATAGATAAAAGAGGGTCTTGTCAATAAATGGTGTTGGGAAAATTGGGTTGAAAAGTGCAGAAGAGTGAAACTAAAACACTGTATCTAACCATAAACAGAAGTAAACTCCAAATGGATCAAGGGTCTGGATGCTAGATCAGAAAATATCAAATACTTAGAGGAAAATATTGGTGGAACACTGCTATCTAAGTCTCATGGGTATCTTTGGTGATACAGACCCAATTGTGAGGAAGATTAAAACAAAACTAAACCAGTAAGACCACAACAAATTGAAAAGCTTCTGCACAGTAAAAGAAACCATCATCCAAACAAAGATTCTCCACATAATAGGAGATCTTTACATATTATACATCAGAGAAGAGGCTAATAACCAAAATATATAATGAGCTCACCACACTTAGCAACAAATTAAAGCAAATACCAAATTCAAAAGTGGGCAGAGAATATGAACATAATATTCACAAAAGAAGAGGTCCAAAAGGCCAACACACATATGAAAAATTGCTCTTAGTCACTGATTGTTAGAGAAATGCAAATAAAGACAAAAATGAGATACCACCTCACCCCTGTGAGAATACCATACATCAGAAATGACAGCAATAACAAATGTTGGGGAAGTTGTGGGGACAAAGGAACCCTCCTGCACTGCTTGTGGCAATACAAATTGGTCCTACCCCCGTGGAGAACAGTTTGGAGAACTCTCACAGGGCTAGAAATGGACATTACTTATGACCTAGTAATTCCTCTCCTAGAGATATGTCCTAGAGAGACAAACATGCCCATCTAAAAAGACATATGTATACTTATGTTCATAGCAGTACAATTTATAATAGTCAAAACCAGGAAGCAACCCAGATGCCAACAACAGATGAATGGCTGAGAAAGTTGTGGTATATATACACAATGGAATATTACTCAGCTGTTAAGAATAACAAATCCACCTTATCTGACCCATCTTGGATGGAGTTTGAAAGGATTATGTTAAGTGAAATAAACCAGAAAGAGAAGGATGAACATGGAGTGATCCTACTCATAAAACAGAATACAGGTCCAAAAAGGATGGTAGAAGACCTAGTGGGTGGGGGCTGTATTGTTATATGGAAAACTAGGAAATGTTATGTATGTACAAACTATTGTATTTACTGTTGAATATAAAACATAAATTCCCCAATAAAGAAATTTAAAAAAATAAGTTGAGAAAAAAAGACCAAAAAGAACAACACAAAATATAATTTTCTTGATAGTATTTTGCCTTCTCAAAATCTTCTTCTGCCTTATCAACAAAGTTTATGTGATATTCTACATCCTTTACTATCAGTTCAGCAATTGTCATAACATCTTTGCTAAGAGAAGTTTCCATCTCAATAATTATTTGTATTGCTCATCCATAAACAGCAAATCTTTATCCATTCATATTTTGTAGTAAGACTGCTTACTATTCATTCATTCAATGTTGTTCATTTGTGCTGGGGACTACTGTTATTTTAATTGATTTAATTATGATCAATAAGTCTGTTGGATAAAAGGTATATAATTCCATGCAGTTCTCACCACCAGAGTTCTCCATCCCATCCACTCAATTGGAGGCTTTCCTACTCTTTACCCTTCTGGGAATATGGACCCAGGATCATTATGGGGTGCAGAAGATAGAAGGTCTGGCTTCTGTAATTGCCTCTCTGCTGGACATGGGCATTAGTAGGTCAATCCATACTCCCTGTGCTGGGGATTATTACCAATACTGTGCTGTTCCATTTTATTTTCTTTCAGCTCATATATATTTGAAAGGCTAACTAAAAATTGTTCCAGTAACTACGTTCATATTTAATATATATGTTACCAATCAGCCTATAATTTCTAAGAAAGGACAAGGAAAATATAGGAGTCACTGCTTTAGCTGTGGGGAGTTTGTCAAAAAGCACTGCTACAGTTATGTCTTCAGATTAGAATGTCAGGGAGTTCAGTCTGATATTTGGTCAGAACACAGAGAGCCTATTCCTACAGCTGGCAAAGTTGTTATTATTTTAACTGAAATTGATAAGAAATAGGAAAACAAAAGGTAGAGATATTCCCACACTAGTATCCTGATATTTTCAGAAAATTAATTTCTACTAAGCATTTATACTAATTTTTCAGATACAGAAACTATTCAAAAATTGGATTTTTTTCTTAAATTTTAACCAGTAAACAACAATAAACAGTAAGGAAAATGAAAGAGAGCAGGTGTTACAATTTAAAAGTGTGATAAGGATAATGTATCTCAAAGAGATTTAATACTTACTTCATAGAAATAACTCATACTTATACTTACTTATATTTACAGTGGTTAAGTCTCATTCATGGATTTCCTGTCTATTCCTTTGTCCCTTGGAGTATTCTTGAAGTACAGTCACTGAACCCTAAGGTCAAATCTTCTTACTGATTTCAGAAGTTCCCTCAAAGTAATGCCACTATTCTAGCAGTCCATAAGAAGTTAAGAGACTTATTGTACAAAAGATATGAAGACATATTGGTTATTAATCATGTATAAATGCTGTGACTTTCTAATTTTTAGTAGGTTATTCTATAGAATATAAGTCTAAAATTCAATCTTTTAAAAACTGAGCATTGACCATGACTTTGTTGGTTTTAGGTGACAGAGACCAAAAAAGAAACTAATTTAAACAGGAAATAGATTTATTATTAGCAATTTAGACTGACAAGAACACTAAGCTACAGGGCTTCTGAAGTGCTCACTCAGTTTCACTTCATTACTAACTCTATCTGGACATTTGCTGGCACAGGTCAGGAAAGATAACTAAGAAACCTTGCTTAACCGTCTATTATGAACAATAATTTCTGCCTACTCAGAATCACTTGCTCCTTCTTTGGTAACAGAAACATGATTTTTCTATTGGGGAACTATATTCTATAAAGTCTTGGGACTGTCAGTAACAGTATCCTTTTCCCCTCAACTGAGAGAAGAGTGGTACCCAGCTTAAATAATTACCCCTGCTCCTTTTCAAGAACCTGAATCTTGAACTGGGTTGAGTAAGGGGTGAAAGGAAAAGACTAGAGCTGATTCATTACTGAGATTTGGCCCTGGGCCCTGGGCCCTGGACCCTGGACCCTAAATAAACTGTCTTTTAGTTTTTCATATCTATGTTCCTAAGATTCCCTTTATGAGATTTGGAAGTCTGAATGTTAAGCTTTCCTTCAATATTGAGAGCTACATAGTAACATAGTATTCTTCCTCCCTTCCTGCTTTCCTTCCTTCCTTCCTTTTTTTCCTTCATTTTTTTCTTTCTTTTTTATATTTTTATTTATTATAATTATTATTAACTTTTTGCTTAAAGTAGAAGCCTTGGTTTACATTACTGTAACCAATTTACACAAATCTATTTCCAGAGACTAGAGCTCCTTTCTCTCAAGGATTTATACAGAAATCTTAAGGAAGGAATTTGACTGCTTATTTGTACTACATTATCACATGTTCAATCATCACTATGGCCAAAGCAATGGGGTATTTATTATTACGTATCATACATGAGTCATGTGCTAGTGGTCAAAGGCCATGAAATGTTACCAGACATAGGAAGATAAAAATCTTCTCTAGAGGGACTGATGGTGGCACACTCAGTAAAGTAGACATGTTAGGATGTGCAAAGGTTCCAGTTTTAATCTCCTGGCCCACATCTATAAGTGGAAAGCTTCATGAGTGGTGAAGCAGTATTGCAGGTATCTCTCTTTCTCTCTGCCTCTCAATCTCTCTGTTTCTCTATGACTATCCAATATTTAAGTAAATAAAATAAAAAGAAAACACTTTCTAGACAGAAAGCAAAAAAAAAAAAAACCCCTTGTTCCATTTATTTTAGTTAAATTATATAAACTTGGAATAGATGAGTTTTGAATCACTGAAGATGAGTTTTGTCACGAAAGTATAAAATTTATCTTTCATTTCACTGCAAAAGATCTGGGAATCTGTTTATTTTGTAACTAACAAAGAATAAGAAAACGTATTCTAAAGAATTTGGTTGTGGTCCAGTATTTTCTTGCTACTCCAGCTGTGGGAACCCAGTGATGTCAAAGCCCCTCCCTTCTTTGTTTGTAGGACTAATTTTGGAATTACAGTATTATTAGGAAATGGTGTTCCCTTCCTTCTGTCCATCCCTTAGGAGTTTTTTTTTTTTTTTTTTTCAGTCTCTTGTACGCAGAAAAGTTGGATGAAAGGGCAATTATCCACTAAATGTCAGACAAGGCACATGGGAACTGGAGTTCAGTTTCAAAGGTTTCCTACTTAACCTGGAAACTGTTATGATCACTAAAAGAACTGTTTGGGGGATGCTGTTAAATAAGTTAGACTAGAATTATGACAGAAGATGTTTCCTTCCAGGATATTTACAGAGCAGTAGTAGGTATTCATTTCTCATACATTGCCAGATGGACTTGGAGACTGTGTAGCTACAGTCTCAGTCAGTTGTCACTAGCAGTATAGCTGGTCCTGATACATACCACATTCTGCTGAAGAATATCTATCTTTCCTTCACCCTCTGTCTTCCCATTCTCTTTCCATTTCTCTCTGTCCTATCCAACAACAAGGACATCAATAATAACTACAAAAATAAAACAACAAGGACAACCAAAGGGACTAAATAAATAAATAAATATAAAAAATTTAAAGGGGAGTCGGGTAGTAGCACAGTGGGTTAAGCACAGGTGGTGCAAAAAGCAAGGACCGGTGTAAGGATCCTGGTTTGAGCCCCTGGCACCCACTGGCAGGAGAGTTGCTTCAAAGGCAGTGAAGCAGGTCTGCAGGTGTCTTTCTCTCCCCCTCTTTGTCTTCCCCTCCTCTCTCTATTTCTCTCTGTCCTATCCAACAACAATGATATCAATAATAACTACAACAATAAAACAACAAGGATAACAAAAGGGAATAAATAAATAAATATAATTTTTTAAATTAAAAAAAACTTGTTTGTACAGGGGCTCAGGAGGTATTAGTATATATAGGGCACTGCACTTAAAAGCTTGATGTTCTGAATTTGAACCCTGTCATACCATGTGCAGCAGTGACGCTCAGGGTCTCTCTTTCCTCATCTCTTAGCTCATGTCAACAAAACATTTTTTTTCTTTGTATCTTTTTCTATTTTCTTTTATTTTTTTATTTAAGAAAGGATTAATTGGGGAGCTGGGCTGTAGCGCAGCGGGTTAAGCGCAGGTGGCGCAAAGCACAAGCACCGGCATAAGGATCCCAGTTCGAACCCCGGCTCCCCACCTGCAGGGGAGTAGCTTCACAGGCGGTGAAGCAGGTCTGCAGGTGTCTATCTTTCTCTCCTCCTCTCTGTCTTCCTCTCCTCTCTCCATTTCTCTCTGTCCTATACAACAACAACAACAATAATAACTAAAACAATAAAACAACAAGGGCAACAAAAGGGAATAAATAAATAAAATAAATTTTTTTTAAAAAAAAGGATTAATTAACAAAACCATAGGGTAGGAGGGGTACAACTCCACACAATTCCCACCACCCAATCTCCATATCCCACCCCCTCCCCTGATAGCTTTCCTATTCTTTATCCCTCTGGGAGCATGGACCCAGACCCCTTGTGGGTTGCAGAAGGGTCATTGTGGGTTGCAGAAGGTAGATGGTCTGGCTTCTGTAATTGCTTCCACGCTGAACATGGGCGTTGACTGGTGCATCCATACTCCCAGTCAGCCTCTCTCTTTCCCTAGTAGGGTGTGTCTCTGGGGAAGCTGAGCTCCAGGACACATTGGTGGGGTCTTCAATCCAGGGGCCTGGCCAGTGTAGAAAACTCTCAGAAGGCTAGACATGGACCTTCCATACGATCCAGTAATTCCTCTCCTGGGGTTATACCTCAAGGATTCCATAACACCCAACCTAAAAGAGGTGTGTACTCCTATGTTCATAGCAGCACAATTCATAATAGCTAAAACCTGGAAGCAACCCAGGTGCCCAACAACAGATGAGTGACTGAGAAAGCTGTGGTATATATACACAATGGAATACTAAGCAGCTATCAAGAACAATGAACCCACCTTCTCTGACCCATCTTGGACAGAGCTAGAAGGAATTATGTTAAGTGAGCTAAGTCAGAAAGATAAAGATGAGTATGGGATGATCCCACTCATCAACAGAAGTCGAGTAAGAAGATCTGAAAGGGAAACTAAAAGCAGGACCTGACCAAATTGTAAGTAGGGCACCAAAGTAAAAACCCTGTGGTGAGGGGTAGACATGCAGCTTCCTGGGCCAGTGGGGGGTGGGAGTGGGTGGAAGGAATGGGTCACAGTCTTTTGGTGGTGGGAATCGTGTTTATGTACACTCTTAGCAAAATGTAGACATATAAATCACTAGTTAATTAATATGAGAGGGGGAAAATTAATTGTATGTCTCAAAGTTTTTCAAAACACAAACTGAATCTTTTTAATATATAGGCTGTGTATTTGATATGCGGACTCTCTCAAAAGCCTAGACCAAGTAGATCAGAAGCATCCAATCGCACAGATATATACAAGATACTGGGTACTGTACAGCAAACCATAACAAAAGGACTTTTCAAAGTTAACCCAATTACCAAATAATGCGATGATAACATTAACTATCCATTGTCTTTTTGAACCCTAAGACAGCAGGAACCTCACATCTCCAATATAGAGCCTCTACTTCCCCCAGTCCTGGAACCCTTGGATAGGGCCCACTTTCCTGTATGCCTCTCCCAATCCATATCAAATAATATTGTTTCCGCCGATCACAACCGAACTAACACAATGATTGCCACCTCAACATGCTTCACTTCAGACTGTGTCCGGAGACTTCACGTGTGGAATGACAACCCTTCAGCTTCATTACTCGGGTGAGACCTTTCCTTTCATAGTATACTCTAATTTCAACTCATGTGGTTCACTTTCTAACAAAGTCCCCAAACCTAGATATACACCAGAGAGAGAGCATATGTTCACCCGTATCCATAAACTACTGCAAAATATATACCTGAAAGCAGAAGTACATTAGAGTTTGCAGTGAGTACCTCCCTAACACTTCTTATCCACTATTCCAAGCTTTGGGTCCATGATTGCTCAACAATTTGTTTGGCTTCAGGTCTGGAGTGATTCTGTTTGGTACTCTCTGGGCCTCTTGAATCTTGATGTCCTCTCTGTTATTCAGGTCCGAGAAGTTTTCTTCTATTATTTCCTCTAGAATATTTGCTTCCCCTTCCTCTCTTTCTTCCTCTGGCAGGCCAATTATACGAATGTTACTTCTTTTGAGATCATCCCATATGTCTCTGTTGTTGTTTTCAGTGTCTCTCAATCTCTTTTTAAGCTCTTTCACCTCTTTCTTTGTTTTCTCTAACTCATCCTCTGTCTGACTAATTCTGTTTTCTGCTTCTGTTAGTCTGCTTTCCCTTTCCTCAGCTTCTTTCTTCATTACAGCTATTTCAGCTTTCAGTTCTCTAATTGCCTCAAGATAATCAGTATTTTCCTTGGAGGTCTCAATTGTTGTTTCCCTAATACTGCCATTCCTTTCCTCCAATCTTGTTTTCATTTCTGTGATTAATAAGTTTATTATTGCTTGCATACTTCTGGCTGATTTGTAGTTTCTTCTGGGCTCTTGTCTTCATTCATTGTAGTAGAAGTTTTATTTGTTTTTGATCTATCCATCTTTTTGATTTATGTGTTTTTTTTATGCTCTGTTGTTCCTCAGTTGTTGTGTCTTGAGTACAAGCAACACTGTACTAAATACCTTTATGACAATTGCACTTACCAATCTCAGTAATTACAGTAGCAACTGAAGCAAGTATTTAAGCAGTTTAATCATTAACAGTTAGCCAAGCAATTTCTCCAGTCTGTGAAAAAATAGTAACCTAATCCCAGTGCAGAAGAAAGAGAAAAGAAAGAAGGGATAGCAAGAATAGGCAGTTATGCAAATCTACTATCCACTGTTTATTCTAGGGGTAACAAGATGGAAAAGGGAACTAGAGCAGAGATACACACATAGAGAGTCCACTCTGAGTCAGATATCTTCCCCAAAATAATTCACAAATTCAGAAAGGCAAAGAAGAAGGAAGGAAGAAGTGTATGCCAAGATAAAAAAAAAATAGAGAGACAAGAGAGAGAAAAGGGTAAAGATAAGAAAAAGAGCTGTAATTAAAGAGCAGTGAAATGAAAGGTTTTTTTTATTACTTTATTTTTAATTTAATTTAATTTTTTTGATTAGCTAGGAGGGGGAGGGAGGGGAGTGTCTGTAGAGGAGGAAGGATTAAGGAGACAAGTTCCTCCCACAATAGATAAGATGCCCACTACCCTAGCACTGAAATATATGCTAAGAGTTAATTCTGATCAACTTAAAGGGGGGGAAGATATATGCCTTTATATAATATAAATAGTAAAATAGAGCAGGGTAAAAAAAATAAAATAAAATAAAAACCCTGTCCCAGATTACCTCAAACCTTGTGATCAGAGGCAGCTGATTATTAAGAATGAGAAAAAAAAAAGACCTCAGGACTAGACAAGGATAACTGAAACAGACAGTTACGCAAATCTGCTATCCACTGTATATTCTAGGGGTGGCTAAAAGAGGAAGGGAAGTTGAGCAGAGACACTAGCAGTGAGAGTCCACACTGTCAGAATTCTTCCCCAAAATAATTTCCAAATTTGTATCAGTGAATTCAAAAAAGCACACTGTTTGGTGGTGTAGGGCCTGGGGGCTGTGGCTTTGGAAGCTGTAGGATTAAGGAAGATAGGATGACAAGAATGAGAAAAAGGAAAAAAAAAAAAAAGAAAGAGAGAGAGAAAAAAAAAAGAAAAAGAACAGTCATAAAAGAGCAGTGAAAGTAAAGGTTTTTTAAAAAATTTATTTATTTTTAATTATTTAATTAGCTATGCGGGATGAGGTGGGTGGGGGGGTTTGGCTACTTAGAAAGAAAAAAGGCCAGAGGTTTCAGAAGGGTATAGACTTAGAATGAATGATACTCCCTGGTGGGACAGAAATTTGGTAAAGAAAGAAGCTCCTAGCAGGGGAGCCTGCTAGGAGCTGGTCCCCAGGGACTGATTATGGGGGGGGGGGGGAGGTATGCTTAAAAATTAAAAGGAAAAAAAATTTTTTCCCCTTTTTTCCTACTCTAATTCTTAACCCAAATTAAGTTATAGTTACCTCCTTGGTGTCACCGCTAGGACCCCTTATTGACTGGCCTACTAAAGGCAGAAAATCCTACCGTTTCCAGGAGATGGGGTCAGAGCTCAAGCCACTAGCAGCTTCTCAGTCTGCCATCTTCCGGGAACCTCCCAAATAAAGCATTTTAAAAGCAACAACAACAAAGTTCTTTTTACTTACTCATATACCCTCTTCACATCTCTTACTTGTCATAATATCTAGTGGAAGCCTGGAAGCCCTCTATCTCTGTTCTTCATTCTTGCTAAAAAAAAAAAAAAAAAAGAAAAGAAAAAGAAAAATAGCTGCTGGATAGCTTTCATTTTATTTATATAACTATACACTTCAGTTGAACATTTAATTTTCCCAGACAAAAAAAAAATGTTTCTTTTTCAGTGGGCCACATTCTCAATTTCCAAGACAATTAGTCTCATATTTTAAACTTCCTTCCCCTCCTCCACACTTCCACCCACCTGATGATCTCACCTATAACTCATTGAGAACATGTAGGTCATCAAGAGGACTCATTCATCTTTCCACTACCAAATTTTAATTCTTGCTTTATATCATCGCTTGTGTTCTCCTTGTTGACTTTTACTACCACTAGAGAAAGTGTCCTTCCTTTTTAAGGCTCTGTCCTCCTCCTACTGCCCCAAGCCTCCTAGTACTCACCTTACAAGCTATTTCACTTAATTACCCTATCTCACACTTCTTGCATCATACACTCTCATGAGCTCATTCCTATCTACACAGGAACATGGTGGTGTAACACACCTCTGAAAAAACTTTCTTTGACTCTTCATCCCTCCGGGCCTTTGTCCCACTCTCATTCTAAGAGAGACAACTCCACACAGTCTTCACTTTCTTTTTTTTTTTTCTTTTTTTTTAAATTTATTTATTCCCTTTTGTTGCCCTTGTTGTTTTATTGTTGTAGTTATTATTGTTGTTGTCATCAGTCTTCACTTTCTAACCAGCCTCCAGCTTGCTTTTTAACCCACATCAGACTTAATCTCCTCACACAGTTTATGTGATGGCATTCAGCTGGAAATCAGCTATAAATCCAAGTCATCAACAGTTTTCATGATGTCAGGTGCAGTGTAAACTGTGTCACACTCATCTTATTTGAAATCAAAACCTCATACAACACAAATGACCATTTCTTTCTTCTGGACACAACCCCACTCTCAATCTATGTAAAACCACAAAAACAGGTTTCTCCCTTCTTAAAAAATATTTATTGTCTAATTAGTATAATTCTACTTTACAGAACCTCTAATGATCTTCACATTCTAGTCCAAGGACCAGAGTGTTTGGATATTCTCTGGTTGTTTCATTAATTTTTATAACCTAAAATATGGTCCGAAGTCTCAAAATTCTTAAATTTGTATCTCTACTTCAACTTTATCTAATTATAGATTCCTATATCTGTGGGTGGACTTTACATTTCTCTCTTTTTCTCTAATCTTGTGACCAAACCCTGCTTCAAAATATGGCCTTTTTCTATCACCTGCCATCTTAGGCAATAGTACTACCACATGCACTGTTATTAAAGCTGACTTAATTGGCACAGACAAAAATCAACAAATTTGAATAAATGCAATAAAAAATGGGGTCTCATAATATTTAGTAATCATAGGAAAGTCAGCAAAAATTTCTATAGAAGGAAATACTCCAATGGAAATATGAGTTCCAAGAGTCATGTATATAAAGAGGCAGACTAAGAGCACACTCTAAAAGCTATAGGATATATATAAAATTATCTCAGGAAAACAGCTTGTCATGCTTCAATAACATTCAAAAATCTAATATCTTTGGTGTGGATTAAATGAAGGAGTAAGGTAAATGGGGATGAATGTGTGAAGACTAGTAGAAATTAGATAAAATGTGTTTCAAGACTCTGGTTAAGAAATGGCAGTGGCTTGGATGATAGATAATCATTGGCAGATATACAATTCAGTGGTATTAAATACATTCACAATGTTGTATGGTCATCACAAATATCAACAGTGAAGATTTTGTTCCTACTAAGAATTCCTTCCAGTAATGCCTATTTTACTTTCTGCTTCTATAAATGTATCTATTCCATGTCCTTCCTCTAAATAGAATATTATAGCATTTGTTTCTGTGTCTGACTTAATGTTTTTTATCAGGTCTATTTATATTATAGCTGCCCTTGTACAATTATTTGACACCATTGTATCTGGTGATAGTGGAGAAAGTCCCTAAGTTATAGATTAAGTCTTATAAAATTTTATTATCTCAAAAAAGTAAGATAACCGGGCCGGGTGGTGGCGCACCTCGTTGAGCGCACATGTTGCAGTGCACAAGGACCCGGATTTGAGCCCCCGGTCCCCACCTGCAGATGAAAAGCTTTGCAAGTGGTGAAGTAGGGCTGAAGGTGTCTCTCTGTCTCTCTCCCTCTCTATCTGCCCTGCCCTCTCGATTTCTGACTGAGGTGTCTCTCTGTCTCTCTCCCTCTCTATCTGCCCTACCCTCTCGATTTCTGACTGTCTCTAGCCAATAAATAAAGATAATAAAAAAAAAAATTTTAAGTAAGATAACCTTGAAACAATTAAGAAAATTTTTTGTTGTTGCTTGCATTTCAATCTATTAGCATCTAAGGTATCAGAAAAATTAATTCCTAGGTAAAGTAGCAGAATAGCAGAGCAGGCATAGAAAATTTTAGAAAAAAAAATGATTCGGTAGGGAACTGGCAGTGGCACAACTGGTTACACACATTACCTTCTTCAAGGACTCAGGTTTAAGACCCCAGTTCCCACCCACTTCAGGAGAGTTGTAGCAGCTCTCTCTCTCTCTTTTTCTCACTCTCTCTGTTATCAAATAAAAGAAACAATATAGAAAAAATGAGCCTGCAGGAGCAGTGACCTCATCTACAGACACCAAGTGACCTCATCTACAGACACCAACAATAACCCCAGTGGCAATAAAAATAAAATTATTTAGTACCTCAAATTCTGACATTAGTGAAATGCAACTTAGATTTCCAAAATTCTTAAAAAATAATCTATGTAAACTCACAATGTATTTCTATTATAATCAAAAGTATCTGCAAATGTATATGTAGATTTCAGATAAACAGATGATACACAGAGAATTTAAATTTTGTCTTCACTAGCTCAAATAGCTCACTTAGCAACTAGTGGTATAAATTACAATGTCATTGTCTAATTTTATAAACGTGTGATATTATTTTATATGTTAGAAATTCAGGTGTTCAAATATTGAAATAAAACACTTAGAAGCCTGTATTACAATCACTCAAATATGCAAATACAGATTTAAAAAACCAAACATCTAGTTAAATAGATGTTGATGGCTAAAGAATCATAAAATAAACAGTATAGGGTGGCTTAAGTGAAAATAAATAAGCAGAGAAAATAATGCTTTCTATTGTTTAGAGTGTCAAAAATTGGCAGAAATTCAAATACCACAGGAGACAAGATTAATATTAAGTCTGTCAACATCCTGTTTGAAAATCTTAGCCAGGATTAAAGGTATCTGAAAACATCCAAAGGGGGTTTCACCTTAGAATGAGTCATATTGTTTGCAGCAGAAAGCCATAAAATACCTGCATTGGATGTTAAAAATCAAAAACACCTTACACCATTGACCAGCTCTCATGTTTACAGATGACAAAACTGAAGCTTAGAAAAGCCTTTTTCACTATAACGAATTGGAAATAGTGGGCAGAATTTCCTAGTACTAAGAGATAATGGACAAACTATGGACACTAAAATTATACAGTTAGGTTCAAAGCCCAGCTAATTCACTCATACAAGTTCTTTTACTCTCTGAGCCTCAGTTTCCTCTATTGTGACATGAAGATAACTACTTAGCAGAGTGGGTGTGAAATTAGAAACTGTGTACTGAGAGATGGTGTTTTTATTACACAATACCCTGGAAGTAGTATAACAAGAACACCCACTTCAATCTCAGTCTTTCCACAATACGAAGCTAGAGATTCCTCAGTTACTAGAACTCTTCTAAAAGGGAGAGAGTAGTGAAGAGTAAAATCTTTCATAAATACGTAGACCTTTAATAACATGGAAAGCTCAAGTAAAATGCCACATGGAACATGTAATTTTTTCTAGGGCTTCAGCACATCAAAGGCTAATTCAAAATAACAGGTAGAAATTTAATGACTTGGAGAAAAATGCTGACAGATTCTTTTTGAACTGAATCATTCAAAGTAAATTATATGCAGGGATAATATTTCAATGTTATATGCTAAAGTGGGCTTTATATAGCATACAATGCCGTATTATTTTTTTAAAATAATGGTAAGATTGCATGAAATTTTAAATAAGATAACTCAAACTTTCAAAAGTTGCATAAATTAAGAAAGATTCCCAGAGTATGGTTTGTAAGAACATGGCTAAGATGTTCATTTGTTCTAATGAACTATTTGCATTATAAGTATATATGGCATGGAAATACAGACCTACTACTTGAAGAGTAGACTAACTAAATCACAGGCAATCTGACTGCTCAGATATTTTAGTTCCATCTAATTCTAATTCAGTCAGTCAGATTGTCACTAGTGAGGACAGAGAATTTAAATTTTTACCATCAGACATCTATTTTGTTGAATACCTTCTTAGGATAACTCCTTTAAATGCAATAAGTCTTAGGGCCAGGCAGTGACTTACCTAGTTAAGTGCACACACTACAGTGTACAAGGACCCAGGTTCAAGCCCCTGGTCCCTACCTGCAGAAGGAAAGCTTTGTGAGTGGTAGAGCAGTGCTGCAAGTGTCACTCTGTCTCCTTCTCTACCTCTCTTCCTCCCTTCTCAATTCCTGCCTGACTCTATCCAATAATAAATAATTTTTAAAATATATGTCTTTACACTGAAGCAAGATTAAATTTTCAAGAAAATATCCTATAAATTGCATCACCTATTAGGTGATAAAGTTGCCAGTCTGGATAGGTAAGAACAGCGGGTAATAAATATAGAGTTTTATGACAAGGAATGATTGAATGTCTCAAACTTTTCAATACACAGACAATAGGCTGAGTCTTTGAAATGTTGACTCTCCCAAAAGCTTAGACCAGGAGAGCAGAAGCAAACTAGTGGTATTACTTTATAAAATAAAGATATATATAAATAACATCTAAGGGCAAATTATTATAAATTATTATGGTGAGGTCATATATGATACAGCAAACCCTAACAATAGGATTATCAAAGTCAACCCAATTGCCAAATAATTTGATTATAGCAATTTAAACAATTGTTAAGAGAATAGTTGCTTATGAAGCCAATAATAACAATTTGTTAAATAGACTGCCAAAAGTAAATATGATATCTCTACATAGTTTGTCCACATTGAAAACTCTGCATAAGTAACAATATCTCATAGAAGGAAGAGGAGACCTGGAGAGATAGGTAATTATGTAGGAAATGTATTTTCCCATGTGCACAGTCCAGGTTCAAACCCTTGGGACCATATAGAAGTACCATGGGACCAGGGGAGTGCTGGTGCTGTGATATCTCTCACTTTCTCTATGTCTCTCTTTATCTCTATCTGAATGGGGAAAAGAGTGAACTCAGAATCAGTGAAATCACATTCACTGGCAAAAACTTAAAGAATCATTTAAGAATGTAGACATATTTAAGACTGTCTCAAAGTATCTTATGTACTTGAATTCAAAATTAAGTTTTCATTATACTATTGGGGTATCAGAAAAGCCATGGTGTATTTTTCCCATGTTTTTCTATGCAAAAATGTGTTATGACTTTTCTGTATGGTACTGTGTGCTAACTGATTGTGCCACGAGAGCTCCATTGTGACTTTTCTGATAATACAATTTAGTGTAGAAGTAATTAGCTAGAAAAATTCTGTCCAGGAATTTAGATCTTCTCTGATAGCAAATGCAAAAGTTAAAGTACTGTGTAGTATAACAATAATGACTTGAAAGAATCATTATCTTCAGTTTTACAATTACTGTAAGAATTTAGGAACCCAGGTCACTTAAAAAAGAATTTTAAACTGCTTTAGTGCATACCCTAAAAGAAACCTTAATGTGGATTCAAATACTAGTTAGATAACAGAGGAGATCTGGGATAGTCACTCAATCCATAATTTTCTATATAATAAGAGAACTTGTTTATATGTGAAGTGAAATAATTAAGGTGAAAAAAACCCTTCTAAAGTAAAAACTTGCTTAGTTCTGCTTTTCAGGAATGAGGATATGATGGGAAAAGAAATAAGTAGAATAGAGAAGAGAGGTATGAATGTGAACACAGCACAGCAAGCAAGGTTGTTTGACCCCATGAAAAACCCAGGATATGAAAAGATATGAAAGGATCAGCCTTTTAGTTGATTCTACTGCTAGCTCTCTGTAGTATACTCTGCCCTTAGTTCTACTTGGTGAGAAAAAGATAAAGGTCACTCTGTCCAAAATGGCTTCAGGCTGAATCTATAGCAACTCAATAGTACAAAATTATGATTTTCTAAATAGCCCTTAAGGCTCTGGGACACAAGGGTCAGATTTAATGACGTCAGATGAGCAGGAGTTTTTGATATCAGCTTTGCTTTCTTTATAAAATCTGTTCTAGATTTCAAAGCGTTGATAATAGTCAGAAAAGTTTTCTTAAACACAAATAGGTGATTTTTAAAAAATTGTCACCAGGGTTATTGCTGGGACTTGGTACCAGCATAACAAATCAACTGCTCCTTGTGACCATTTTTTCCTCACTCCCTCCTCTCCTTCCTTACTCCCTTCATTTGTCCCATATTTTCTTCTTTCTCTCTTTTTCTTTTTATTGGACAGGACAAAGAGAAATTGAATGAGAAAGGAGAGATAGAGAGGGAGAGAGAAAGACACCCATAGGCCTGCTTCACTGCTCCTGAAGTTTCCCTTCCTGCAAATTGGGGGGAAGAAAGGGGGTGGGAGCTTCTAGTCCTAGTTTTTATAGGTCTTTGCACATAGTAAGTGTGTATTCAACTGGGTGCACCACCACCTTGCCCCACTATTATCTTTTTTTTAAAAACATTTATTATGTATTGGATAAAAGCAAAGATAAATTGAGAGGGAAGGGGAAGATAGAAACAAAGAGAAAAAGACACTTGCAAAACTCCTTCAGGACTCATGAAGCTTACCCTCTGCAGGTGGGGACTAAGGGCTTGAACCTCATAATGAGCTTTTCAGGAAAAATAAATAAATTTCATGAGAAGTGAGTCACAACTGTGCCTTGAAGAGGCATTTTAAATGCCATAGGATACTGACAATTTTGAACTCCAAAGTAAAAAATGAGAATTAAGTCTTTATTTCTCTGTTAAGCTCCAACCCCCCAGATGGGTGGGCTGAGAGAGGCTTAGTGAGAGACTTTTTTTTTTTAATAAAGCAAAAAAAGAAAAATAGTGGTGAATAGAGACCAAAAGGCAACCATTCTAAGAAGACATTTGCCATAAGAGGAAGCTGTGCCAGAGAAATGGTGGGAAGGTTAAGACAATTTTGGAAGCAGTTAATAGCAGGCCCTGTACCCAATCTGATGAACCAACATCATCATCACACACACTGTTTTGAGTAGAACTATTGGAGACAGAGTTTATGGGAAGGCAAGGGGATTGACTTAGTAATAAAATAACAGTATCAACAAAGGAAGAGCCTCTTTCTGAACTTAAGGGGCATAAACACAGCCTTTTAATTGACAACCATAAATGTAAATACCATCTTATAGCCCAAACAAAAAAAGAATGAAACAAAGGCTATATGAAAAAAAAAAAAAAAGGAAAGAGAGAGAAATGTCAGCTACTATACATTTAAACCCAGTTACTTTGCTGAATCAAAGTTCGCTTATAGGTTTGCAGAAGCTGAACTTAAAAGTCTTATTTTGATCTTACAGTGTTTTCAAAATAATGGAAAATTTGCAAAACAGCCTGCACATTTATCTTGAATATTTACTTAAATACCTGAGGGGGGTATAGCTGTTCTATGGGAATGGATGGCATAGACATTGAAAGAGAGCCTAGAATTGGAATTCTGAGTAGAATGGAAGATGTCCTCTGGCTCATGATTCTGTTGACTCTTAAGCAATGTTTTTAGGCCCACAGAGAAAACTGCCCAATCAGTTCCAAAAGACGCCTGCATGCATAGGTGCTTTTAGTTTAGTATAATATGTAGGTTATCTGCTGTTTATAAGAGACAATTTAACAATTGGTTCAAATAGTCCTCAGGAGAAATGTAGTGAAAACCAGTCATCCAAAGATCAGCTCTCCCAAGTCTAATACTTTGGTTGTGTTTCACTTTCTTCATTGTTCTAAAACCAGAACAGTGTTGTAAGATTTTGCTGGAAAAAAAGGCATTTGGAAACTCTCACAGCATATCCTTTTCCTGGAGGTTTCTATTTCTATTAGAGTGGCTACATCTACAGAGCAGCACCGCCACATAACAGCTGGTCTTAATCACAGATGCACAGATAACATAGAACTATAATTACTAGTTATGTCAGTCTGCAAAGCCAATTCAGCTACAAGGGGAGGCCACTATAGTCCATCTTTTTACATGCAAGTTGTGTGAGTGTCAAGTTCATATTTCAGAGGAACATGTGGGATTGAGCATACTGAAATGACCAGCTATAGGAAATAGAATGGGCCTCCCATGACTTGGTGCATAACCCAGTTTTGAAGGTCAAAAGCTGAGTATAGCCCGTTGGTATTTTGTTTATAAAAACTTTAAATTTCTCTTCAGGAAAACAAATGTTTACAGTAAACTAGTACAGCGGATTTTAGATTAAAGAAGACAAAAGTGAAAAGAACATATGGTATAACATTCTCCCAAACGCACCCATGAATTGCATAAATTGGCAAAGCTGAACAAAGACCTCAAGGACAAAATTACTTGTCTTTCTACTGGGTTAATTTACAAGTAAGAGGAGTGTAGAAAACTTTTTAGTTTAAGGTTCTCTTTAAAAAGTTTGTTGCATTAAGACAGTACTGTGTACAAATTGAAACTGCTGTGAAACTAAGTCAATAAACATTTGGTCCCTCTTCTGAGAAAATATCTTTGAGGGGAAAAAAAAAAACTTAAACTCTGGTCAAGTGTAGATATGTTTTCCCAGATAACAAGTTATTTTTTTCTCTCTTTGTATAACATATTTAAGCAGAAATACATTTTTTAAAACAATTAGACATGACTTAAAGTATAATCAGTTCTATTCCACACAATAAAATTAAATATCTTCTGTCTATAAACAAAAAATATATATTCTTAAATTCCATAATGTAATTCAGTCCATATTGATTCAATAAAAGTGTTCCTAAAGGAGGTAAACTATTTTGTTAAATTAAAACATTGCATGAAAAAAAATCATTTCACTCCTAAAGAAAAATCATTCAAAAATTCTCAATGGCCTGAATAATCAGTAGTATGTAGTTACTTTAAATAGAACTAAATAAAAAAATGATGCTTAAAAAGTTATTAGCAAGTCTCTCATATACGTTTTATTATTATCAAGAGATATTTCTAATGAAAAAAATATGTGAGAGACAATAGGTACCTTGAAAATCTATAGTTAAGTCCCTTTCTGGAATTTGACTCATTAGAAAACCTACCAAACATGAGTAAATATAATCTCAATAGGGAAACAGGATAATCACTAGTTTAGAGATTAAAAAAAAACCCACAAAATTAAACAAAAAAAATTAAGTAGCTTCTGAAAGATGGAGAGATCAGAAGACTTTTTATGTTAGTTTCAATCAAAGGTTAGGGGGAAGATATGACAACTATGACTTATACTTCATGCTCCAAATCAGTCAGCCTCCTTTACCTTTTATCTATTCCCATTCCAAATATTTTTGGAAGGTTCATCTCAAGACTTAACACCCTGAAGCTATTGCAACATTCCAAAGCTATTTAACTTGGTCCCTTCCTGACCTGGCATAACACAGTCCTTAAGTGTGTTTTGTTTTACATAATTTTATAAAAGTTGCTTTGGTAAACTTTGTCAAACCACCTTCCAAATGCCCTAAGTAAACAGTCTAACATCATGAAAGCTAGCCAACAGTCAATAATTAGTAGCCTTGTTTTCTTTTTTTTATGAATTCTTTTAAAAAAAATTTTATTTATAAAAAGCAAACATTGACAAAACTATAGGATAAGAGGAGTACAACTTTGCACAGTCCCCACCACCAGACCTCCATATCCCATCCCCTCCTCTGATAGCTTTCCTATTCTTTTTTAATTATTATTATTTTTATTTATTTAAAAAAAGATACACTAACAAAACCATAGGACAAGAGGGGTACAACTCCACACAATTCCCACGACCAGATCTCTGTATCCCATCCCATCCCCTGATAGCTTTCCTATTCTTTAACCCTCTGGGAGTATGGACCCAAGGTCATTGTGGGATGCATAAAGTCTAAGGTCTGGCTTCTGAAATTGCTTCCCTGCTGAACATGGGCATTGATGGGTCAATCCATACTCCCAGCCTGTCTCTCTCTTTCCCTAGTGGGGAAGGGCTCTAGGGAAGTAGAGCTCCAGGACACACTGGTGGGGTTGTCTGTCCAGGGAAGTCTGATAAGCATCATGCTAGCATCTGGAACCTGGTGGTTGAAAAGAGAGTTAACATACAAAACCAAACAAATTGTTAACCAATCATGGACCTAAGGGCAGGAATAGTACAGATGAAGAGTTGGAGGTCCTCCATTTTGTAGACAGCTAGTAGGCATATTTTAGTTAAATTCCAAAGGGTCTATGGCTATACTAGTTTTTTTTTTTTTTTTCCTTTTTCTCTTTGCCCCTGAGCCTGAAATCTGATATGCCAGTGGATCCAAGTTACTGTCTGGGAGATGATGTCATAGCTGGAAAAAGGACCAGAAAGCTGGGTCAGGGAAGAGAGTAGCTCCCTAATATGGAAAAGGGGTATAAATATTGTTGACTGTAAACCCCATCAATTTGATGTGATCTGGGGCCCATAATTAGCTTAGGAACCTGTGTGACCTCTGAATCCCTGTAGATCTGAGCTCACATACTTAGGTTATGAGTAGGAGCATTCCATGCTGCCCCAATATCAACCCATCTTCCTCAGGTGTATCATAGAGTATGTTGTCCAAACATTCTCTACCATTGTTGATCCAAGTTGAGGGCAAGGTTCTATAGGGGCCAACAAAGGGGTCTATTTTGTTGTTTCTGATAGAAATGACCGGTAACAATGGAGAGAGGGATTTATTCGAGTTCTAGGCCCATCAAGTCAGTTTGGAAATCTCTGGACTCTCCAATTAGGGCCCCAGCTGATGGGGTGACCTGATAGTGACTAAAGAGTCATCGTTAAGTATGCCAGTCTCTTGCCCTTATTCAGCTTTTACAGTTCTTGCTTTCATAAGGTTAGCTTTGGAATGAGAGAACTGTAATAGGAAGTAGGTGAGGAGGGTATCTAAGTCTAAGTAGACACTATTTCATTATGAACTTGATACTGACTCACTACAGACTATTTTGTATTTTTGCTTTCAGGTATATATTTTGCCCTAATTTATGGATACAAGTGAACATATGCTCTATCATACAGGACATAGTCTATATCTAGGTTTTGGGACTTTGTTAGGAAGTGAACCTCCTGGGATGGAATTAGAGACTACCATGAAAGGAAAGGTCTCACCAAAGTGATGAGGGTGAGGGGTTGGCATTCCATGCCTGACGTCTCTGGACACAGTCTGAAGTGAAGCATGCTGAGATGGTACTCGCTGCATTAATTAGGCTGGGATCTGTGAATCCAATATCATTTGGTATCAGCTGAGAGAAGTATGCAGGAAAATGAGCCCCACCCCAAAGGTTCAAGGATTGGGGGAAATATAGGCTCTATAGAGGAAGCAGGAGGTTCCTGCTATCTTAGGGATTAAGAAGACAATATATAGTTATTGCTATAATCATATTATTTGGCAAGTGGGTTAACTTTGAAAAAATCCCTTTGTTAGGATTTGCTGTATCAACAAACCATCACCATAATATATGTCCATTGACATTATTTGTATATAGCTATGCCACCAGTTGCTTTTGTTCTCCCTGTACTAAGCTTTTAAGAGAGTCAACATATCAAAGACTCAGCCTATGTATTAAAAAGACTCAGTCAGTGATTTAAAAAGTTTGAGACATTCAATCAGTTTTCCCCCTCTCATATTGCTTAAATAGTGCTTTATATGACTACAAGTTAATAGCAGTATACATAAACACCATTCCCACCACCAAAAGACTTTTATCCCATACCCTCTCCAGCGCAACCCATGCCCCATGAAGCTGAACATCCTCAACCCAGATGTTTTACTTTGGTGCCCTACTACAAATTTAGTCATATCCTGCTTTGAGTTTCCCTTTCTATTATTCTTTCTCAATTTCTGTTTATCAGTGGGATCATCCCATACTCATCTTTATCTTTCTGACTTAGCTAACTTAAAATAATTCCTTCTAGCTCTATCCAAGATGGGTCAGAGAAGGTGGGTTCATTGTTCTTAATAGCTGCATAGTATTCCATTGTATATATATATACAAAAGCTTTGTCAGCCACTCTCTGTTGTTGGGCACCTGAGTTGCTTCCAGGTTTTAGCCATTGCGAATTGTGCTACAATGAACATAGATGTACACATATCTTTTTGGTTGGGTGTGATTAGTCCTTGGGGTATATCCCTAGGAGTGGAATTGCTAAGTCATATGGTAGGTCTATGTCTAGCCTTGTGAGAGTTCTCCAGACTGCTCTCCACAAAGGGTGGACCAATTTACATTCCCACCAGAAGTGCAGAAGGGTTCCTCTGTCCCCACAGCCTCTTCAGCATTTGTCACTGCTGTCCTTTTTGATGTATGCCATTTTCACAGGTGTGAAGTGGTATCTCAATGTTGTCTTTATTTACATTTCTCTGACAATTAGCGACCTGCAGCAATTTTTTATGTTTGTTAGCCTTTTGGATCTCCTCTGTAGTGAATATTTTGTTCATATTCTCTGCCCATTTTTGGATGGGGTCATTTGATTTTTTGTTACTAAGTTTGCTAAGCTCTTTGTATATTTTGGTGATTAGTCTCTTGTCTAATGTATGGCATGTGAAGATCTTCTCCTATTCTGTGAGAGATCTCCTTGCTTGTGTAACAGTTTCTTTGGCTATGCAGAAGCTTTTCAATTTGATGTAGTCCCATTGGTTTGTTTATGCTTTAGCCTTCCTTGCAATTGGGTTTGCTTAAAATTAAACAAAGATTAGATGTCCATAGTTGTGGGGGTTTAGTTATGGGATTTCAATTCTGTTTCACTGGTCTGCATGCCGTTTTTTGTTCCACTACCAGGCTGTTTTGATGATGAAGGCTTTATAATATAGTTTGAAATCCAGGAGTGTGATGCCTCCATTTCTCTTTCTTTTCCTTAAGATGGTTTTGGCAATTCTAGGTGTTTTCTCATTTCAGATAAATGATTGTAGTTTTTGTTCTATTCTCTTAAAGAGCTTGGTGGAACTCTGATAGGTATTGCTTTAAATTTGTATATGGCTCTGGGGAGAATATTCATTTTGATCATATTTATTATTCCAATCCATGAGCATGGGATGTCTTTCCATTTCTTGGTATCAGTTTCTATTTCCTTGATTAGTGACTCATAGTTTTCAGTATACATGTCTTGAACTTCTTTGGTCAGCATTATTCCTAGGTATTCTATTGATTTTGCTGCAACAGTGAATGGTAGTGATTTCTGGATATCTTCTTCAGATTTACTGTTTGCATAAAGAAATGACACTGATTGTTGTACACTGATTTTGTAGCCTGACACCTTGCCAGGCTAGCTTTGCAGGTGTTTTTACTCAGGCACGTGCTCTCTGGGTTGGAGAGACTCGACTGGAGCCAACCTGTGCTGCTGCTTATTCAGTGAAATGGGAGAGAGAAGAGACCAGGAACTCATGGAGAAGCAGGAACACAATGCAATGCCTTTATTGATCAGAGACAATGCCTTTATATCTTAGAAACTGGAAGTGGCAAGTCAGAAAAGGAAATGGCTAGGAGAGGGTTGGATAAAAGAGTGCGAAGTTAGAAAGCTTCAATAGCAGCTGTTGTGAAGGTTCTAACCAGTGGGATTAAACAGTTCTCCTTTTGGCAGGGCGGGGCTCAGGCAAAACAATGATTATGTAAATAGACCACAGCATCAAGCAATGCAGCATGGAGCAGGGGGGAGCTGGCGTAATGCCCAACAACACCTTGCTATATTGCCTGATAACTTCCAGTAGTTTTCTGCTGGATTCTTTAAGTTTTTCTATGTATACTATCATATCATCTGCAAATAGTGAGAGCTTGACTTCTTCCCTTCCAATCTGTATTCCTTTGATTTCTTTCTCTTGCCTAATTGCTATGGCAAGAACTTCCAATACTATGTTGAAGAGTAATGGTGAGAATGGACAGCCCTGTCCAGTCTCCAATCTGAGAGGGAATGCTTTCACCTTCTGTCCATTGAGTATGATGTTGGCTGTAGGTTTGCTATCTATGGAATCCACTATCTTGAGGAATTTCCCATCTTTTCCCATTTTTTTGTAGTGTTTTGAGCATGAATGGGTATATGATTTTGTGAAGGGTTTCTCTACATCTATTGAGATAATCATGTGTTTTTTTGGTTTTGCTTTGACATTGATTGACTTACATATGTTGAACCAGCCTTGCATTCCTGGGATAAATCCCACTTAGTCATGATGAACAATCTTTTTGATATACTGTTGTATTTGGTTGGCCAGGATCTTGTTTAATATTTTAGCATCTATGTTCATCAGAGATATTGGTCTATAATTTTCCTTTTTTGTCGTGTGTTGGGCAGCGATGCAGAAGAGAGAGAGAGGAGATCTGGAGTGGAGAGGGAACACAATTCTTTATTCACGCGGGCACCTCAGCGTTGGGTGAGAGCGCAGCAGTGTAGACCACATGGAGCTAGCCAAAATGGCCGCCTCCCGCTACACATCACACCCTTCCATTCACCGAGGTGAAAAGCCAGCAAGAGAATGAGGGGCAGAATAAGAAGGGATTTTATGGGAGAAAGTCAGGACATGATTGGCTAGGAAACAAGGCACTTGGGGATAGGATAATAGCTCTCACAGGAACAGGAAGGGGGAGGAGTAAACAAAGCACTCCAACTATTGAGGGGAAATTGACAATGCCCTGATGGGACAACATGGTGGCTGTGACTGCATCTGCACAATTTCCCAGCAGTCATGTCCCTATCTGCTTTTGGTATCAGGATGTTGGCTTCATAGAACGTGAAAGGGAGTGTTCCTGTTTCTTCGATCTTGTGGAAAAGCTTTAGCAGTATAGGTATTAACTGTTTCCTGAAGGTTTTGTTGAATTCATTTGTGTAGCCATCTGGTCCAGGACTTTTGCTGTTGAGAAGATTCTTTATAACTGTTTCAATTTCTTTGTCTGTAATTGGTGCATTTAGTTTTTGTAGTTTTTCTTGGTTCAGTTTTGGAAGGGCATATGTTTCTAGGAATTCTTCCATTTCTTCCAAATTCTCTAGCTTGGTGGTGTATTGTTCTTCATTTTCACATGATTTTCTGGATTTCTGTGGTGTCAGTTGTGATATCTCCTCTATCATTTACAATTCTATTAATTTGAGTGTTCTACCTTTTTTTTTAAGTGAGTTTGGCTAAGAGTTTGTCAATCTTGTTTAATTTTTCAAAGAACCAACATTTGGCTTCATTGATCTTTGTTCTCTTATTTTCGATGTTGTTTATTTCTGCTCTACTTTCAGTGATTTCTGTCCTTCTGGTTGTTTTAGGGTTCCTTTGTTCCTCTTCCTTTAAGTCCTTAAGGTGTGCAGTAAGGTCGTTTATTTAAGTTTTTTCTTGTTCTTTAATATGTGATTGTATGGCTATGAGTTTCCCTCTCAGTACTGCTTTAGCTGTGTCCCAAATATTTTGATAGCTTGTGTCTTCATTTTCATTTGTTTCCAGGAACATCTGAATTTCCTGCTTGAGTGAGTCTCTGACCCAGTGGTTCTTAAGCAGTATGTTGTTGAGTTTCCAAATTCTGTGACTTTTAATAATTTTCTGATTGTTCTTAAATGTTAGCCTTACTCCACTGTGGTCTGAGAAGATACTTGGGATGATTTCAGTGCTTTGAATTTGTTGATACTGTCTTTGTGGCCTAACATGTGGTCTATCCTTGAGTATGTGCTGTGTGCATTTGAAAAGAATGTGTATTCCAGGGAGTCAGGTGGTAATACAGTGTGTTAAGATGTTGATAACTGTTAAATCTTCTTGGTTAATCGATCCTCTAATCATTATGTAATGGCATTGCCTATCTTTTGTTACTTTATTGAATTTAAAGTCTATTATGTCAGAGATGAGAATGGCCATTCCTGCCTTTTTCTGTCATCCATTAGTCTGTATGATAGTTTTCCATCCTTTCACTTTAAGTCTGTGCTTGTCTTGTTGGGTCAAATGTGGTTCTTGCAAGCAGCATATGGTTGCATTGTATTTTCTGATCCATCCTCCCACTCTGTGCATTTTAATGGATAAGTTCAAGCCATTGACATTTAGTGATATTGTGGATTTAATGTATTATAGTGCCATTATTCAACAATTTTTTCATTTGCTGTTATATAAGGCAAATATTATGGTGATGTTCTTGTTTATATGAGGTCTTTTAGAACCTCTTTCAGGGCAGGCTTGGTGATACTTGCCTCCATTAACTGTTTTCTATCTGACAAGATTTTGATCCCTCACTCTAGTTTGAATGAAAGTCTAGTAGGATATATTATCCTTGGTTGAAACCCTTTTTCATTCAGGGCTTGATAGATATCTTGCCATTCTCTTCTGGCTTTTTAGAGTCTGAGTGGAGATGTCTGCTGATAGTCTTATGGGTTTTCCCCCTGTATGTGACTTTTTGTCTTTCTCTTTCAGCCTTTAGGATCCTTCTTTATCCTTACTTCCTTTCTTTGTAACTATGATGTGTCTTCATGTCTTCAGGTTTGGGTTTATTCTGTTTGGGACTCTTTGGGCCTCTTGAATCTTAATTTCCTTTCTGTTGTTCAGGTCTGGGAATTTTTCTTCTATAATGTCCTCTAGAATGTTTACTTCCCCTTCCTCTCTTTCTTCCTCTGGCAGGCCAATTATTAGGAATGTTACTTCTTTTGAGATCATCCCATATGTCTCTGTTGTTGTTTTCAGTGTCTCCCAATCTCTTTTTGAGCTCTTTTATCTCTTTCTTAACTTTCTCTAGCTCATCCTCTATCTGGCTAATTCTGTTTTCTGCTTCTGTTAGTCTGCTTTCCCTTCCCTCAGCTTATTTATTCAGTTCAGTTATAGTATTAGCTTATTCTGCTAATTGACCTTTTAGTTCAGCTATTTCAGCTTTCAGTTCTCTTATTACTTTGAGGTAGCTAGTATTTTCCTTGAGGGTCTTATCTTTTGTTTCCCTAATTCTGATAGTTCTTTCCTACATAGTTGTATTCATTTCTGTGATTATTAGGTTTACTATTGCTTGAATACTTTTCTTATCTATTGTTACTTATAACTGATTTGGAGTTTCCTCTGGGATCCTGTCTTGAATCCTGTCTTGATTCATTGTGGTAGCATTTTTATTGCTCTTGATTTAAACATTTTCTTTTTATTGATGTATTTTTTAAATTTTTCTGTTCTGTTGTTCTTCAGTTGTTGTGTTTTGAGTACAAGCCATGCTATACTAAATACCTTATGACAATTGCAGTCACCAACCTCAGAAATTACGATAGTAACTGAAGCAAGGGTTGATGCAGTATAACCAATACCAGTTAACCAAACAACACCTCCAGTCCAAGAAAAAATAGCAACCAAATCCAGGAGAAAAAGAAAGAGAAAGGAAAAAATGGGAAGCAAGAACAGACAATTATACAAATCTACTGTCCACTAAATTCTAGGGATAGCAAGAGGAGAAATGGAAGTAGAGAAGAGTGACAGAGAGAGAGAGAGGAGACCACTCTAAGTCAAATTTCTTCCCCTTGCTATCAAGGGGAATTTCTGTGAATTCAGAAAACAGAAAAAATAGGAAGAAAAGAATACAAGTTCAAGAGAAAAAAAAAAGAGTAGTGAAAGGAAAGAGTTTTTTTTATTTTCATTAGTTAGGAGGAGGGAAAATAATGGGGAGAGTGGATGGAAGAGGTAGAGTGAAACAAGTTTCTCTCACAATGGATAGGACACCGGGTCATCTAGCAATGGAAAAAACAATAACAGTTAATTTCAGTCAACCTGAAGAAGGGGAGGGGAAGGGTCACACGTATATATAATAGTAATAATAAAATAGAGTAAAAAAACCCTAACAGTCAGTCTGCAGCTTGGACAGCTCTGGATTGGCTCAGGCAGCCTTATCAAAGACAGCCAATTGTAAGAAATATCCAAAAAACAAAACAAAGCAAAATCCTCCAGGTAGTCTTTCCCAGGCAGGGGTGGATTGGTCAGATATTTTGTCACTCAAATAGAGCTCCAGACACTTAGAAAAAAAAGAGAAGGAAATCAAAAAGGGAAAGTATTGGAATGACACACCTGGTGAGCCAGGAATCTTGGTAAAGAAAACAGCTGGTCTGGTTCTGGGGTAAGGGGAGGGGTGAGCTTCAGAAATAATCTAAAGATTTTTCTTTCTTTTTCTTCCGTTTTTCTAACCCAAGGGTGAGTTATAGGACCCTTCCTTGGTGTCATACTAGGACCCCTTATTCACGCTCCTGCTAACAGCCCAGTACCCTACCCTATCCAGCTGCTGCTTGTTGGAGCTCACATCAGAAGCTGCCTCCAAGTTGCTGTCTTGGCTTTGCCCCTAGCCTTGTGTTCTCGGCATAGAAACACTACTGAGTGAATTAAAATACAAAGAAGAGTATAGGGATGGATGGACTGAATGAAGTCTGTGAACTTCCATTTTCTATTTTATAGAATTCTTTGGTGTGCATGTCTATACAAAACAAGTCTCAAGTGGACAATGCTAAACAGGTATCGGTCCCTATCTTAGTCTGGCAAAAGCAAGCAAAACTCAGTTTTCCCTGACTTGCCTGCTTATGCACATCTTGATGATGCTGTATTACAAAAGCATAGTGACTTACAGTTTTTTAGGTAATGTGACCAGGAAACTAGAGAAAAGTTTATTCTTGTGTGCCTGTACTGTAAGGGAAGTAAAACTCTTTCTACTTTTCTTAGGTCTAGTGACTGTATCCTGCAATTTAACTTAGGGAGAAAACAAAAAATTAATGGGAGAAAAAAATTAACAGGAGGAAAAGCATGACTTTAATTGCTCCTAATATTTTCTATAATACAGGAAGATTTATAGAAAGGTAAAAAATATCTAATGTAACATTTGAACAAAGTACTATAAACTTTGGCAACAAAGAAAAAGGAGTCTGGGTTTCAAGGGAGTGATTAACTGCAGAAAGGTAACTATGTGGAAGAAACTGATAGAAAGTAAGGATAGTTTAATAAGGTCAATTTGTACAAGCTCATCTAGGAATTGAAGGCTTATATAAGTGATAAGGCTCTCATCTTGGGCTGTGGAGATGCAATAATGTTTATGAAAACGTCTCTCATGACTGAGGCTGAGTTGCCAGGTTCAATCCGTAACACTACAATAAGTCAGAGCTAAGCAATGCTCTGACATCTCTCTCTCTCTTACCTGTATTACCTAACAAAAACAAGAATTTACATTTGATTGAGAGTCTTTCAGTTTTGTTTGCTTCTTTGCTTTTTGTTTTGGTTTTGGTGAGGGAAGATAATAACTCCTGAAAAATAAGATGTACTAACATGTGTCTGGAATATCTTCCACCTAATTTAGTTTAATTCAGGGGAAAAAAAGAAGTTAGAAATACAAAGACTCTAATAAGGCAGATGGCTGGGTTTTAGTCTTTCAGGATTTGAGGAATGTTTATGGCCTTTCTAAGTACACCTAGGAACTGTCAGCAAGCTGTCTGTCCAAGAACAGATTACCAGAGTCTGGAAAGTCTAGTTTCATGGCTGGAACAGGAGATCAATATAACATCTCTTTTTATCATTTCTCTTATATATGCTGAGAAGTCATTAGAGAATGTAAGAGATAAAACTAGGAATATTTCCTTAGACCTTGCCAATTCTGACCACAGTTAAAAACAAGGTAGGATGAACATGTCACAGGAGTATGAAAAGTCAATACTGCCTGAAAACTAACGATAAATCTACTTTAGATAAGTGAAATGTAGTGAAAATGATGCATATGGGCACAGATCACACACGTGTAATTTTATTTCTTTATATATTTTTTCAACTCAGCTGCTCCTATCAGACTTTTTATTCCCTCTTTTAGTTTCAAGTAGAGAAAAAGGTAAAGATAGAGATATAGAAGATACATCATAGTACCACCGTCAGGTACTTGAACAAAAGACCTTACATCTCCAAGTTAGCTATCTCCTAATCCCTCAGATTATACTTTGATAAAGATTTCTAAGATGATTATTTAAACTCTATGAAAATATAGTACAAATATACTTATTCATCAAATTATTTATATTTATTATACATGTATTAGTTAAAATGTTAAGCAATATGAGAACTGTAATTTTACTGCTTCAACACAATGTTAATTTTTCATGTTAAGTCTTTCCACATAAATATTCTTATATACATATACTTTTATAATCAATGAATATCTTCTGGAATTTTAATATGATCTTTCAAATGTCAGTGCTATGCAAACCCCAAATATGATGAATAAACTGTATATAAGAATAGCTGCAGAGGAATACAGATCTTTTTAAAATAATAACCAAATAATCTACAAAGAATACAACATCAAAAAGTTATAAAACAGTTTTTTCCATTCTTGGATCTGGATCTTGACATTTACAACATAGTTGTTTGTTTGTTTGTTTTTGTTTTTTCAAACAAAGAGTTTTCTTCACTTATTCAAACAGGTTATTAAGTGTTTTCCTGTGCTGTGTGGAGACAGACATCAATAGATCTACACTTGCACTGTACATTATTAGCAAACACAGTGGGTTTAGAGCTTCATTTAATTTTTAAGGATTTATTTAATTTCACAAGAGAAAAAGAGCTTCACCTGAGATAAAGTGAGAGAGGAGTCAGAGAGCACCACTCCAAAATATGGAGCACTTGGGATCAAATTGGAAACCTCAGGCAAACAAGTCCAGTGTTCTGCCTGTTGAGTTCTTTCCTGGTCACAGATCTCCTTTAAAAAAAAAATCACTTAAGTCTCCTTCCAAATCAATATATAGAAGTCAGTAGTGTTTCTCTATGCAAACAAGAAACTAAAAGAAGAAATCCGGAAATCCCTTTTACTACAGCCACAAAACAATCAAGTATCTAGGAATAAACCCAACTAATGAAGTGAAGGAGTTGTACACTGAAGAGCTATGAGCCACTTAAAAAATTAATACAATTAAATAGAAGGAATAGCTGGTTCATGGACTGAGAGAATTAACACAATCAAAATGTTCATCTAACCTATAGCCATATACAGATATAAGGCCACCCTATAAAGGTACCACCAAGTTTCTCTAAGGCAACTATCTCCTGACCCCAAAAGTGGTTTCTCTCTTTGTCCTTACACATGGTATAATATGTACTCTGTATCAGGTGGGCTACCACCTGACCCTTTAAGCTGAATTGCTCTTAGTGAGCTATGTGTAATAATAACAGAAAATTGCCCAATTTATTTTTTAAGAAGTGAGCATGAACACTCAGTTAATTTGGAGAAAATTCACTGCTTTACCACAAAACCTGAGAAATCTGGGTGTTAGGTCCACTACTATTTCCCCATGGCTCACACAACTGCTAAGGAAAATATAGAGGTTCTCATGGGTACCTGGTTGGTTGAAATTAAGGGACAAAAGACTACTAACAATGAGAACTATGGTTATGATTAAGACACACATTTTTTTCTAGAGATTATAAGGTCATGACACCAACTAGACTCTTGGCCAATAATCAACTTCCTATGTAATATGTGAAACAAATCACAGCTTAAGAGACACAAACCACCAGCAAAGGACCCAGGAAAGCACTGGGACGATATGTGCCAAAATCAGGAACACACAAGCATCAGGCAATTTTCTGTCAAGCCATAACACTATAGTTTATGAAATTATTAAGTATAATAACAAAGAGAAATACAGAAGAAAGTAGGTAAAACAAATCTCAACCTAAAAAAAATTCTACCAGGCCTGAGAAGTAACTACTTTAAATTGAAAAGAAACAGTTACCCTAAGTGACAATTTTAGGTTTGCTTTTTTTCCTCGGCTACCAAGTGAAAGTGGGGATTATTTTCTTTTAAAAAAATAAGGTAAAGAATAGGAAAGCTATCAAGGAAGGGGATGGGATATGGAGTTCTGGTGGTGGGAATTGTGTGGAGTTTTACCCTTCTTATTCTATTTTTTTGGCAGTGTTTCCTTTTTATAAATAAAATTTTTTTAAAAGTTAAATACTTATGTACACTACATAAGATTTGGATAAATTGGTTTTTTTGAAAATGGACTGTATTTAGGAAATATTTTATTTTCTATTTTTAGATCTGCAATTTTCTGATTTGTAGCCTCATTTTCAGTCCTTTGTACCATTAGTAATGTAGCAGTCTCAATCTTGAAGCCATAAAATTGTAAGGCTAAGGAATTGGTCTATTCCCATTTGACTAACTAGTGGAAGAACTCAATGCAACACTCAGATTTGGACAGCTGGTCAGGTATACCTTCTAACAACAAAATTTTGAAAAGAATTAAAGTCCTTAAATAATGATGCACTGAGGTTTACTAAGATAATGAGAAATGCTTTATTTTTCATTTTTCTGGCCAAGATAAATAAAAAAGTTCCAGAACTGATAAAAAAAATCTTAAAGACAAATCTGTTTATCTCTAAGATAGCTTTTTGCTTTTCCTATGAAAAAGAAGCAATGTAAAGATAAAATTTCAGTATTCTTTTATAGTATGTTCATATTAATTTCACACAGTTGCCTCACTTTAATTTGTCTAACAGCACAAGTGAATGAAAGAGATTTATGTCAAATTTAGACAAAATAGAGTGCTAAAAGAAGATAGAGATAATCAGTCCATGTTGAAAAGAAAAGTTGGCTTTGTTGAGTTTCCAAAGTCTCAAAGTGATCTTAGACCTGTATCTTCTGCCTGGAGATGAAGACTAAGACCAATCTTGCATTGTTTCTATATCTGAAAAATGATATACATTTTTTAATTCAAGGTGATATGTTATAAAAGGCTCTATATACCTTTAAAATGTATCACGATGAAGTGTGAAGTCCCTTAGATTCTCATTATAAAGAAATTTCAGTATCTCCACAAACAAGTTTGAGTGGCAGCTTTTTATACTAGCTTCTTACATAATTACAAAGGATTCAAGGTCAAATGAAATTGATGTTCCACTTTTCTTAGATGTGTTGGTTAATTTGCCCATTTGTCTTAGCAAGTGATAGTGCAGTAGGAGGCAATATAAAAAGAGACATCTAGCTGTGTTTCTTAATGACTGGGTGTGTAATATAAAAATCCAATTAAGTTTCCAGTGTTGAACTAGTAATTGTTTTTTTTTAATTTTGTATTTATAAAAAGGAAAGTTTGACTAAACCATAGGATAAGAGGGGTAAAACTTCACACAATTCCCACCACCAGAACACTGTATCCCATACCCTCTGCTGATAGCTTTCCTATTGTTTAACCCTCTGGAAGTATGGACTCAATGTCATTGTGGTATGCAGAAGGTAGAGGGTCTGGCTTCTGTAATTGCTTCCCCATTGACAGGTCAATCCATACTCCCAGCTTCTCTTTCCCTAATGGGGAAGGGCTCTGGAAAAGCGGAGCTCCAGGACACATTGGTGGGGTTGTCTTGAACTAGTAATTGTTCAGAACTGTATATAAAAAATGAATAGAAGAAACTTTTGTACCACAATTCCCCAGAGATCCTCATCGTTTTCCTGTCTAATAAACATGGGAGTTTCTTTTCCCATGCAGAAATGGTATGAAAGGTGGTGTCCAGTAGTAGATAGTAGACTACTGACTGTCCACATCACAATATTTCACATGACCCCATACACAGACTAACAGCAGTGTTCTGCCAAAGTAGAGCCCATGGGGAATAGGTTTTGAGGTTGTTTAAAAGTGGCAGGCTGTGTGAGAGAAGACCATTTCCTTTCTTAGAGCCTAATATAGCTGGAAAATGAAGATAGACAGATTGTGAGCTTCCTGTGTCTTTATGCATTGTGTAATTTTATTAGATGTAAACAAACTTGCTCTGAGTATTTTTCATTTGCAAACTGAGAAACTTTTCTGCACCATGTTATAATCAAGTTGTGCATAGTACGTCACCCAGTAGGAGCACAAGATAACTCTCAAAGATTCCCCTTCACAATCAACCTAATTATCAGATGCTAAAGAGGAGATCACTTTCTTTAACCCAACAAGGCACAAACTCAGTCCGGCTACATTACTAAGTTCTCAACAAGTATCTGTGGAACACCTGGTCTGAGGCTCATGTAAGAAGTTAGAGATCAGTTTGTTTCTAGCTCTAAGGAGGTTACATGCCAGAAGAAGGCATATATTTTCTGAATGAAAAGAATCTGGGTGATAAACCCAACACTCCTATATAATTATGCTGGCTTTACCTTGTGCTTTCAGTTTACATAGGTATTTACTACATCGACCATAAGTTGATCTTGGAATTTTTTTAAGTACATGTATTTTTCTCAGTAACACATGTTGGGATGCTCCATAATTTGTATGTATGGTAGACATGGGTATAGAGATCTAGGTCCATAGATGGGAGGACAACATACAGAAAAAGTGAGAAAGATGAAGAAAATTAATACAGTAATCTCCTACTTCTGTCTTATTTGAATGCTATTACAAATTTATTTTGTTTTATTCTCATGTTTTCTAATCTCTAAGCAAGTGACTAATAAAGAATTAAAAAAAAAACCCTTTTTTCAGGAAACATCAAGTTAGAAAATGCCACTCAGCTGAGACAGTGTTTTCAGATCTAATGATCTCTCTTTAAAGCATAATTGTATGCCCTCTTGTAACATTGTGGGAAAATGATATAAATATATATTACTATCTTCAAGGAGAACATATTTCAGGTTTTACTTTATACTTTTTCATTATGAATGTTGTTTTAGTATTCAAGAAACTTAAAGTATTTTTGGGTAGTAAAAGTTTTCTGCATTTGTAGAAATCATGGAAGAAAATTGTCTCCTTGAGTAATGGGAGGCTTCTAACAAGAAAAGCAGTCTCTTATCATGAGTAGATGTCTTTTGGTGATAAGATGTTGTTTACTGGAGGTACTACAGACACTTGAGATTGCTACAGGAAGAAATCTTGAATTTGTTCATATTTTTCTAACTGAAATTGTTCCAGTATTTCTTCTTGTATTCAGCTCTTAGTGAATTTCATAATTCCTAAGGTTTGATCTGTGTATCATATAACCAGATTTATATCTAAGTATAAAAGAACAACAACCAGTTTCAGATTGTCCCTCCTAAAATCACCTGATTACTTAGGAAAGTTTTTTCTTTTTAAACACTACAACTATGTTCTCTGTATAGCCTTGATCAGCATCTTGATCCATGATCAAAAGTTAAATTATGCAAAATCATTTTCATATGTGATTAATAATTAGCAGTGATTATTTTCAATATAAGAAGAAATGTTCTGTTTAAAATGTGAATTTTCTGGAAGGATCTTGATGCAAAAATAAGAGCAATAACTTTGTAGTCAAATAAATTTGAATCCTACTAAGTTATTTTCAGCTGTGACCTAGGATAATTAGGCAAAAGAGGACACTATGATCCCAATGATAGTGACCAAGAAATAAAATCCCAGAGACATTTCATAGTTTTCTCTAGGTAACAAAAGAGTAAATAGTCCAAGAAATTTGAATGCAAACACCACTTGGTCATATTTTCTCCAAAATTTTGTCTTCACCTCACTTAAGCTTGTGTGTTCCACTTATTTAGATCTGTTAAAAACCTAAATTTTATCACTTTACAGTTGATGCCCCTGGTTATCTAAGTAGTTTTACATTTTGAGGGCTTCCTGACCACAAAAAGAGAAAGAGAACATCTGAGTACACTAGAAAAGATTTTTTTTTCACATTCAGTTCTTCCTAGACTACTGTTTTCGATCAGTAATCTAAGTAAGAACAAATATCTAAATCCAGCTGTAGTTATTGTGGTTAAATCTGACATGGAGATTGTCTATTTGGAAAATTTTTAAACAATATTTTAGACTTCCTGGAGATAGTAAAGAAGGATCTTCAGAAGAATTTTCTTTCAGAGATCTTAGGATACTTTAACAAGAAATGGGCCTAATAGATTGGAATCTACTTGTCAACTTCCTGAGATAAGCCAGATGAACTGCCTGAAGACAAGAGAGTTCTTCCAGCTAAAGACTTGTATAATATAAACATGTGTTTATGGGCAAAATGGAGTGACTCTGCTTGACAAGACCCATTCATTTTTTTTTTCTAGGTAGAAGAAAAAGTAAAAAAATAATAATAATAAAAGGCTGAAGGGTTACATTCCTGTACTCCACAATTGTTGCTTTTGTGGTATGCTCTAGGAATGTAGATGGAGACTAGGGAAAGCATAAGATAAGAAATTAAAAATAAGTAGGAGAGTGATAGCTCTATTATTACTTGATAAATGTTCCTAAGCCAAAATAACCATTTCGTGGAAATTATAGCAGTAAGAACAAGTAGGAGGGAATATTAATCTAGTTTAATGAATGCCATGGGGGAACCAAGTTTCACATTTTTTCGATCCAGAAAGCTGATTGCTTCAGGATGTTTATAAATTGAAGAAATGCACATACTTGCTTAACAATCTCCGCTACAGAGTCACAGATTTATTCCATACTGTCTACCTGAGTAGTATAGGTATAATATTGCTCCTAAAACTTGGGGCCCAGATATACTGCAGACTTTGAAAAATAATTCCAATAAGATAGAATGTAGGCCCATTATTGCATAGTCAAATATATTAGTATTCACACTGAATGAGTTTATAAGCACTATAAATAGTCAACCATAAGTTCACATCAAATGCTTCCAAATAAGTTCAGGTTAAGTCAGGTCATGTCAGGTCAGATTTTGCCAACAGAGGAGATATGAAAAACTTCATTTCCCAGAGCTTTTAGGATTTGGGAATAGAACTATGGGTTTGTGAACCTATAAAAATGGAAAATTCTACTCAACCATTCTACTAAATAGAAACACTAGTTGCTTTATTAAAAGATGTAGAAAGTAACACAAATTAACCTGCATAAATTAAAATTCCAGGAGCTCAACATTAATTAACCTCTTAAAATTCTGTGAGGTGCTTAATATATTGATGTATTGGTAAATATGTATTCAGATCCAGGAAACTGAAGCACAGAAAGTTAAAGTTGCTCACACAAGTTATTATTATTGGAGAGTCTTGATTTTGAACACAGATTATTCTTCCCCTTCCTGAATATTAATAGCATAACTTTATCTTCTACATAAAGCAAACAGTGGATATGTGTTATTTTACTCACATTTCTCTTTAAATGGGAAACAGGGATATATTTGACGTTTTGTCACTGGAATACTTTCCATGGTGTTTGCTTTCATCATAGAATTTTGCTTATATTAGAGAACATATATAAACCTTTATTTTGAAACTGAGTCAATTAACAGATTATTGCCACAAACTTATTACAAGCAATATAAGAGAATTGAGCATGCATATTTTTTCCTAGAGGGTGTTGTCTTGTTTCTAGCCACTATTTTATCCCACAGTATTAAGAGCTTGTATAGTAACAGGCATTTTAAGAGATGGATAAATGAGTCTAAATCTCAAAATCATCCAAAATAAATGAACCCCATTAAAAAATATTATGTTGTATCATTCCATTTATTTTTACTTTTCTCTTCATTTATGTCAACCCACTAGAATTTTTATATAATCATGCGTTTATGTTTTTAACATTATAGTATTGATGAAAAGACCATAGCAACTTTGCGTTTGGTTGAATATATTATTTTACTCATCTTTATTGGCTCTTGACCATGCTTATGTATATGTGTGTATATATAATGTACATATGCACTTGGAATGTGTGACACATGCAGATATGATCAGACTTTCTTCAAACAACACTTGGAAAGTGATGTTGCTTATCCAGTTTTACCACTCCAGATGCCTGATTGCTAGAGTCAGATGTTTCCACCTGGTTCCCATGCCTATCTGTAACCATATCTGGAGGGTTCTTTGACTCAGAACATTGTAAAGATGAAAGGGTTGGGAAGGCCTGAAACAATTTTGTAGAAAAAAAATGTATACAGTTTTCTAAACTTACCTTGTAAAAAATGTTCCTTTCAAATTAATTTTCAATCCCATTCATTAAGGAATTTGTGAATCAGAAAAGAATCCAACCCTGGTCCCATCCATTCTTTGCATCAATGTCATGGGGTATGAAATTTACTGTTCTTTTACATGTCTTGCCTGTCCCAGTTTCAAATTATACAAAACAGTCACTCTGAGGCATGTTGCCCTGCTTGATGACTCCTTATCTACCTGTAACCATGTATTTCCTCAATAATATGCAGGGGGTGGTGGAGGACAAAATACACCTGCAGTATTGATATACCATTTGTGAAACTTCCCCTTACAGGTGATGACTGAAGGCTTGAAGCCACATCCAATCTATGATAAACTAAAGTCCTTCTTTTATATTCAAAGCACAGAATATTCTATATTCAAAGCACAGAATTCCATATTCTATTCTATGTTCAAAGCACAGAATTCTCCATTCTTCTGTGTGCAGTGGCTCAAATTTCTCAAAGTACAATTTTTCTCAATATTATTTTTTCTCAATAATAATAATAATTTTTCTCAATAATATTCCTATTATATTCTGCTTTCATACTGCTCAAATCAGTGCCGGGACTACAGAGATTTGTTACTTTTCCAAAAAAACTCTTCAAAATGGTCAATGACAGCTCATTCCTATAACTTTCACTCTACTATACTTCTTCACTGGTCTGTTTCTTTAACCCTGCTTCCCCCCACCCCCTGACTCTTTCCCTTTATCCTTCCTTCTCTCTCTGTACTTTTACCTATTTTATACCATGGGCACATGATATGTTATTTTGACAGAGAGCAGAACCTTGGTGCAGTGAATTCACAACAATTCCTGATTGAGTGGAAGCCAGTTACCCTCTATTAGTTACCACTTATGTCACATTACTTACTTATTTTCTGGATATTCATGAGCCACATAAACATATGTTCACACATGCAAAGATACAAACACCTGTGTTCATATACTATCTTTGAAGACAGATCATCTTTTGAAGACTTATGACATCAATCTCCTTATCAATGATTATACCAGTTATTAATTTGGATAAATTATATATATGCCATGTTACAAATATTATCATCTTGGCATTACACAGCATAGATCTGTTTTTTATGAAAATGTAAATGCTACTTAAAATATCTCGTATTAGATTTTTTAAAAATCTCTTCAAATGATAAGCTAATATCAAAGACAAATTTATACATAAATTAATTTAAATTTTGTGAGTTTTTTAGCCAAAAAATAATCGATTCAACTTACTCAATATAAAATATCACAATGAAAGACTTTATAATGTTTTTTTTTTGTTTTCAAAATTAAGAAACTTCATCCCAAAACAACCAGATTCTTATTCTACTAGAACTTTGGTACTGGGATAGACTTTACTACAAATTTCCTTCCCTTCCCTTCCCTTCCCTTCCCTTCCCTTCCCTTCCCTTCCCTTCCCTTCCCTTCCCTTCCCTTCCCTTCCCTTCCCTTCCCCTCCCCTCCCCTCCCCTCCCCTCCCCTCCCCTCCCCTCTGCTCCCCTCCCCTCCCCTTTCCTTCCCTTCCCTTCCCTCCCCTCCCATCCCCTCCCCTCCCCTCCCCTCTCCTCTCCTCTCCTTTATTTTCTTTCTCTTTTTCTTTTTTCTTCTCCTCCCCCTTCTCCTTCATCTTCAGAGCAGAGGGAGAAAATGAAAGATATCAAAGCATCAAGCCATCCTTCAATGCAGTAGAGGCCAGTGTTGGACCTGGGTCATGCACATGACAAAGTACTGCACCATTCATGTAAGCTATTTTGCTAATCCTATAAGTTTTCTATAAATTTAATTTTTATCATTTTGAGCTATCTTCCAGACAAAAATTATTTAAATTATTTAATTTTGCTAAGAAATGGGCTACAGTATAAAACTCATAATAACTGAGACAGTTTTATTCATTATTCACTCATTTACTCACTTAATTTCTTTTAATTTCTGTCACAAAATTACTGAAATATAATACATTTCAAATTTATTATAGTAATATAAATTTAGACATAAATTTCATGGCCTATTTATCTGTTCAGAATGCATTTACAATCTAATACATGCTGATGGTATATAAGGGACATTTGTGAAAGCTTATGGAAAAGAGAACTTCTAATTTTTCTGTATTCATTTGATAAAAGCTGAGAGCCTCTTTGAGAGGCTATGATGAAAGGAAGACAATGACAGTCATTTGGCTACCAGAATAGTACCAGACTTAGGAAGAAACTGGCATTGCAATTAAAGAATGGAGAGATAAGAAGATTTTCAGTTATATTATTAGGACTATTAATTTAACTCTAGTCTGAAATTAGCTCTATCTCTAGAGTCAGTGCTTTCTCTTTACTACTTAAGTAAGTGAAAACTGGGCTTTCAGGGGGATTTGCCACAAAGATAATATTGAGTGATACAGCATTATTGGAATTTTATATATTATCAGTTTTGCTCACTGTGGTAGACACTGTAAGTTGCCAACAAAGAAGATACTTTTTGCTTCTTAGCAGTCCTTCAATCTTCTTCATAATTTAGCCAGAGAATATGTTTAAAAGGGTTTCTCCACTTACCATAGAATGTTAATGTTGATCAGTCTTTACTAATTGTGGTGATTCCATTTCCTTGATTTAAGAATATGGTACCATCTTGGGCATAAACATAATATAAATTCTGTTACAGGCATCATGGAAGGAAGGTTTCCTAAATCTTAAAAGTGAGGAGAGTTAGGACAAGGCAAGACTTTCTGTCCTCTTTCAACTCTTCTATTGTAAAAACAGAGAAATCAGACAATATAAGAGAAACTTCCTTGAGCTACATGATAAACTAATTCTGGAATTCCCCAAACTTCACCTAATGTGCAACAATAAGCTCCTGATTGTTTAGGTTGCGAACAGTCAAATGCCGGTCATTTGGAGCAGAAATCACCTTAACCAATGCATTAACTAACTATATTGACTCTTAGAGGTTGATCCCAAATAAAAATCACCTTACTTGATAAAACCAAATCTTAAAAAGACGATAGTAGTTTCATAAATTTAGGCACACTTTCTTCTTTGAAATTTCAATTTAAGTGGCTTAAAGATTAGAAGCAAACTGTTCATACATAATACAGATTAAATTTAAACAATTTATATGTTACAAAAAAGAAACAAAATGATAACTTGCTATCCTAAAAATTATTGTGTCCCTAAACCTTTGTTTATACAGGTGGCTAGAACTAAAAGACACTAGGAGGGTCATCTTGGAAAGTCGCCAGAACAAATGCCCACAAGTCTTTATGGTAGCCACACTGCCAATTCCTAAGATTCCTATCATCTTAACATTTTCTAGATCAGCAAATATTAGTAGATGGAAACAACAAAGGAGTAGACACCAGGCTTATTTTTCTTATTATTTTAAAGCCAAGAATATTCCATAAACATTTGAGAAGCACTCAGCATGTGACCCCAAATGGACATGCTATAACCCTAGATCAAGAAAATATGCCAATAGGACAGGTTTATGCAGAATTACAGTAATCTTATTGGCAGAAGAAGGGCAGGAGAAAGAGATTTAAATGGGTTTCTAATTTCAGACCTGCTCCTTTTGAAGGATTTGATGGGATAGGATTTGATGGGATAACAGAAACAAGATGTAAACATATATTCTTCTTTGGTGTGACTTCTAAATAAATTCTTAATAAAGTGACACAGCATAGGTGCTCAATTCTTTCACCTGTTTTTCCTTACTCTTTTTTTTTTTTTTTTGCCATGCATGTATGGATGAAGGGTTATGAAAAAAGGGAAAAGTTGAGTGGTAGTGATAAAGTACTTTGACAATTATTAAACAATAGAAAAGGTACTTTTTGAATGATTTATCTGATAAGGTAGGGACCTAATGAGAAAAATCATGTGTGAAAATTGATATTTGTCCAAGGATAACCCTGGTATAGAAAGAAAGAAATAGAAAGAAAGGGAGAGATGGAGGGAGGAAGGAAGGAAAGAAGGAAAGAGGAAGGGAAGATGGGAAGGAAGGAAGGAAAACAGAAAGGGAATATGGAAAATTACTACTTGTATCAAGCATCAAAAGATTCCTAAATAAAGAAAAAAACCTTGTTAGAGTTCCCTTCTGAGTAATTTCTCTATCATTTTTAGTTTCTGTTTTACAGTTTCAGTATGAAATTACATGTTGAAATTTCAAATAAATAAAATCCAACTGATACTATTGGAATGACAGTCCAGTTTAAGGAGGAATTGGAAGACCAATTTTCCATAGGCTGTCATTAAGAAGAGCATTGTCATGCTACCAAATTAAATTTAGAGATATTCATGGCCTACACCCATCTCTTAGTTTCTTATTATTGTTTCATTATGTAAAATAAAAACATCAGATTTAAAGTGACTGTGCCTGAAGATAAAGTAGTACCCTATTCATATAAGAGTATAATTTTGAATGAGAATTAAAAAGACACATATGTAAAAGATGTTGAAGGAACCCACTGGTACAGAGACAATTAGACAAATTAAACGGCTATTTTAAGTTTGAATTACAGGAATTTACCATAGCTATGGTATTCACATATCTTTTTGTGACAATGTTCTTAGCAGTTTTCTTGTACACAGTCAGGGTCTGCAGCAGGCACCAAAAAGAATGCTCCAGATTCAGGTCTATAGGCGCAATCTACACTTGTTCCTTTTGTGGCAATGGTAGGTATAAAACAATGGAGTTGTAAAATAACTGTGCTTCTACTCCAAACCATAATTTTCTCCCTTTCTTTTCCTCCTCCTTACTTCCTCTTCCACCCACTACCTATTGGAAGAAAAAGAGAGCCTTCTCTCCACATCAGCTTATGGGAAAATGGATCTATTCATCCACTGGAAAACAGGACCAAAGCAAAATCAAACACAGATTATTTTCTCAGTATATTCTGGAGATAATCTAAATTATAACTAGCAAGATATTGCTGAGATTAAAGTTAATTAAAGGAGTAAGGGAGCCCCGAGTACTGTGGGTATATTTTGTCAGATAGTAGTATTAGCAGACAGAACCTTGGCAAATATTAGTGAGAGTACCAAGCATATAATAGAGGTGACCTCTGTCCTCCAGTCAGTAAAAACAAAACAAAACAAAAAAGAGCAGAGAATAGGGATGCAGATGTTCAATAACATAGTGCTTGGTTAAAATTAAAGGGGGGGGGGGGGAGTAGGAGATGGTGGCTCATCAAGTTAAGCACCCATATTACCATGCTAAGAACAAGGATCCACAATTAAGCTACCACTCCCCATCTATGGTGGGCAGGCAGAGGCTTCACTAGTGGTGAAGTAGGTATGCAGGTGTCTATCTTTCTCATTCCCTCTCTTTTTTAACCCTCCCTTCTTAATTTCTCTCTGCCCTATTCAGCAAAATAGAAAAAGAGAAAAAGAAAGAAAGAAAGAAAGAAAGAAAGAAAGAAAGAAAGAAAGAAAGAAAGAAAGAAAGAAGAGAATAGCTCCCAGGGGTGGTGGAGTCATAGTACTAGCCCCAACTCCCATCATTAACTGGAGGCAATTAAAAAAAAAAAATTAGACAGTTCATTGTATGAGGATGACTTTGGAAAGTAAAGACTAAAGTAAAAAAAGAGAACTCATCATGTGTTGAAGCCTTGTCAAAAAGAGTTGTGACTAAGAAATTTCTGACCTAATTTACAAAACATAGTCAGAAGTGTAGTTTACCATAGCAGCTGCCAGTCAGTAGCAATTCAAATGCAGTAACCTGACTGATGACCAGAATCACCTGCAGAGTTTTGTAAAAATGTGTTCCAAATAACCCTCTAAGAATCTATCACCCATATAGTTTTACTTGTTTTGTCTTTGTTTCTCTTTCATATGGCACAAGAAATTGAACCAACGCCCTTATAAATATCAGGTACATGTACAACTGCTGAGCCATCTCCCTGTATCTCCCCAACTCATGTTTTCATGAAACAAGACTGAAAACAGCATTGACGGAAGCAGAGTAACCAGATATGAGGCTACTTGCAAAGATAAAAATACTATTTGAGCAGTATATAACTAGCCATTTAATGCATGCCAAGCATGGGCATCACAGTATATTTATGCCACAAGTTGAACATAAGAGGATAGGAACATGTAGTTTCCTTAAAAAGCCTAGATGCCACATATATCTCATAGGAGTGATGCTAGTTGTGAATGATGAGTGATTTCCATAGTACTTGGTTCCCAAACACTAAATAAATCCTTAGGGTGTCCACATCTGTCACATCTCTTACACTAGTGATGAAGGTTAATAAGAACATAGGAGAACTTTTGGAGGCATGGCTGTGAAGTAGCAGCTACTGTGTTATTCCCTACCCAATCAACTAGGAAAAACAACAGAAATCACCTGAAAACAATGAAATACAACCAGGATATCTTCTAAAACTCACCAAGCCAAAGGTGAGTACAAACTCATGTGGCGATAAGGGAGGAAGAAAGAAAGAAAGAAAGAAAGAAAGAAAGAAAGAAAGAAAGAAAGAAAGAAAGAGAAGAGAAAATCACCTAAGTCACAGGTGAGTACAGACACATGTGGCTTGAGGTCTGAAAGGAGATGAGTGATCAATTCCCAGGAATAAAAACCAGGGCTCAGAGAGCAGGAACCAAATTAGATTAGCAGCTGAGACATGCCACTTCAGGTTTCCATTTTTAGCAACAACAACAAAAAATTATTAGAAAGCAAAGAAATCACCTAAAAACTAAGTTTACAACTGTGACTTCTTGAGTCTCCATTGTTGTTGTTCCACAGAGGCTGGAACAGCAGCAGGGAGACTAAATATTGAGAACAAGTTCACAGAACCAGCCAGGTGACACGGGATAGAATCCTGCCTCACCCACCCCCCACTACCAAGATATATAAGCAAGGAAGTCAAACACCTTAGTCACAGTGCCTCCTGCTGGTAAAACAACAAAATCCACACTAAATGAGGCAACTGAGAAATACAGACAGTAATGACAGAAACCCCAAATGACCAGACAGACTCACAACTAGAAAAAATGACAGAGTTCATAAAAGTAAGCAATCATTTAACCAAAGAATTACAAAGGACAGAAAAAAACAAACAAACAAACAAAAAACCTCCAAACAGAACTTCATGGCAAAAAGAACACTTTGAAAGTAGTTTAGGTTGAGGTCAGAGGCCTTGGAAATACATTCAACCAGGTGGAGGAGAGAATATCAATGCTAGAAGACACAACCCCACATTGTGTGAATTTAAAACTCTTGGAGAGAAAAGGTTTAGGAAAAAATGAAGCACCTCTCTAAGAAATAGCAGACTCCATCAGAAAAATAAACATCAGAGTTATTGAAGGTATGGGGATTACTGAGGAAGAAGAGAAAAAAAAAGAATAGAGAACATGTTCAAAGAAACTTTAACAGAATTTTCATAACTGAGCAATGTTCAAAATACAGAAATCCAAGAATCTGACACACACCTAAACTTTTGAATCTAAAAATGACACATGCCAGAACACATCATTGTTAAACTATCCAAAACCAGGGACAAGGAAAACTATTGCAGGCTGCCAGGAAAGGAAGAAAATCACGTACAAAGGCAAAGCCATCCGGGATTTCATCAGATTTCTCATCACAAACCATAGAGGCAAGAAGGAAGTGGAATGGCATATTCAGGTATTAAAAGATAAGAATTTCCAGCCACACATTCTGTATGCTGATAAATTATCCTTCAAGTATGAGGGAGAAGTAAATATATTTTCAGACATTCAGAAACTGAATCAACCCTGCCTTGCAAGAAATTCTGAAAGCCTATCATGAAAAGAAAAGGCAAAGGAATCTCAACTTTTATTGTGATGATCAGTATTAGAATAAAGCTAGGAATACAACAACAGGGAAAAACAGACACAGGAAAGGAGAGCACAAAATAGAGCAACACAGTCCAATGTTGGTAAATCAAGGACAACCTGAAAAAGACTCTTGTAGATATTGTAAGTTAGACACAATATTCATGATAACCACAAAACAAAACATAGCACAAAGACAAAAAGGAAAGATATATATTAGGCAAGACCATTTTAGAAAAACATCCACATAAAGTAACAAACATAAACAGACAGGAGTCAACCTCAAAACAAACATCAAAATATCTGTAAGCAAAACACAATTATCAATAATCACCCTAAATATGAAGGGCTTAACTTCACCAGTTAAAAGATGCAAAGTGACTAAAAGGATTAAAAAGCAAGTGATTCCACATCTTCAGGAAACACATATCCAAAGAAAGACAAAGAGAAAGTCTGGGTAATAAGCTGAAACAAGGAATCCAAGCCAATAATGCAAACAAAAGGAAGGAACATCTACTCTATTGTCAGATAAATTACATTTTCAGGCAAAGAGGGTGATAAGTGACAGACATGTACACCACTTATTAGTTAGAGGATCAATCCAACAGAAATCTATAACCACCATAAATGTATATGCCCTCAATATATATGCATCCAAATATATAAAAAAAAAGTACTTACTGACCATAAAGGGGACATCAAGATACTTCTCGAGGCTGTGTTTCTCTCCTCTCCTCTCCCGGGTCAACTAGGAATACCAAAGGAGATCATCTGGGACCACAACAAGACAGGACTAGAATGACTTCAAGAACCCACCAAATCACCAGTGAGAGCAATTATGTGTGGCTTGTGGACAGAGAAGAGCCTAGGGAGAGATTAAGTGGCTGGTAACAGTCCAGCAGTTTACCAGTTGAGACACCACCTCAGTCTGTTTCACCAACAAAAAGACAACTAAAGGGAGGAGAGGATACAAAAATACAACTGTGAGTCTCCATTGCTACTGCCCTCAGAACCTGGAGCAGTGGCAGAGAGGCCCTGTGCTGACACTAGGAACTAACCAGAAAAGTCAGGAGAAGGTCTGTACCTCAGTGGCCTAGTGATGGGGCTGTGAGAGTCTCAGTGCATAACCACTGGATTATCTCTGCCACACCCTGCTTTATCTCTTGGTCAGGAGTCAGTGCTTAAGCTAAGAAGCCTACCTATAGTTTAAAAGTCCTCAGGCTCCCAGAGCCTACAGGGAAGAAAAAGAACAAAAGAGGCTTTTAAGCCACTGAGCACCAACTCAGGGATTAAAATATATTGAAACAACTGTCAATTTCCACAGTGGTGAACCCTTTAATTACCCTACTTAGACACAAGTAAATCCAGGCAAGAGTGATCAGTAGAAGTACCAAGAAAAGTACCAAGAGAGGTAACTCATCACATACTATATAGAATGGTTAAGCCAAGAAGAAAAAATATTGGAGTAATGAACCAGGACAATAGTCCAGCTAAAAGTACCCCAAAGGCTGAAGCACAAAATAATGAGGTCAACATTCAAACACTAGTTAAGGAAATAATCATAAGAGTGAGTAGAGTTTGAAATAATTGTCATCAGAAATGCAGAAACAACAAATGAGACCCTGGAAGGAAACACTAATTATCTCAAGGTTACTAGAGAGCTGAAAGCTGAAATAGCTGAGCTAAGAACACAACTAGCTGAACAATCAGAATGAGTAAAACAGTATCAGAATAGGGTAACAAAATAGATGAACTCCAGAAAACAGTAGAGGGGAGAGAGAATAGAATCAATGAGGCTGAAGACAGATTTAACAAGATCGAGGATGAACTAGAGACAACTAAAAATGAAGTAAGATATCCCCAAAAGAGATGAAGAGATACTGAAAAAAACAACAGAGACCTATGGGATGACTTCAAAACAAATCATATACACATTATTGGCTTACAAGAGGAAGAAAGAGAGGAGGGGAAAAAAAGCATTCTTCAGGTCATAATAGCTGAGAACTTCTCTAGTCTAGATAACATAAAAGACATAAAGGTTCAAGAAGCCCAGAGGGTCCCAAACAGAATTAACCTAGACTTAAAGACACCAAGACACATCATATTTAAAATGGAAAGGAATAAGGATAAAGAAAGGATCCTGAAGGTTGCAAGAGAAAAACAGTTACCTACAGAGGAAAACCCATAAGCAGCAGACTTCTCCACACAAACAGTACAGGCCAGACGAGAATGGCAAGATATCTATTGAGTGCTCAATGAGAAAGGCTTTCAACCAAGAATACTGTATCCTGCTAGACTGTCATTCAGACTAGATGGAGGCATGAAAACATTCTCAGACAAGCAACAGTTGAAAGAATCAACTATCACCAAGCCTGCCATGAAAGAAGTTCTGAAAGGTTTCCTATAAAGAGTCAGACCACCGTAAATATGACATCTGTCAAAACACTCTAAAAATCTACAAGAATGGCATTAAAATATCTTCAATCTTTGATATCAATAAGTGTCAATGGCCTGAATTCACCTACTGAAAGACACAGAGTAGGAAGATGGATCAGACAACATAACCCAATAATATGCTGTCTACAGGAAACCCTCCTAACTCAAAAAGATAAACACAGACTCGAAGTGAAAGGATGAAAAACTATCATACAGGCCAATGGACCACAAAAAAGGGGCAGAACAGCCATTCTCATCTCTGATACAATAGACTTTAAATTAAATAAAATTTTAAAATATAGGGGTCTACACTACTTAATGGTCAGAGGATCAATCAATCAAGAGGACTTAACAATTATTAACATCTATGCACTCAATGAGAAGCCATCTAAATACATCAAACATCTACTAAAAGAACTACAGAAATATATTAACAGCAATACAGTAATAGTAGGGGACTTCAACACCCCACTCTCTCAACTTGAAAGATCTTCCAGACAGAAAATTAATAAAGACATAAGGGAGCTAAATGAGGAGATAGATAAACTAGAACTACTGGACATTTTCATAGTCATTCATCCCAAGAAACTGGAATACACATTTTACTCAATTCCACGTGGGTCATTCTCAATGATAAACCATATGTTAGGCCACAAAGACAGCATCAGCAAATTCAAGAGCACCGAAATCATCCCAAGCATCTTCTCAGTTCTCACACAGTGGAACTAAACTAACATTTAACAATCAACAAAATATTAGTAATAGTCCTAAAATGTGGAAGCTCAACAGTACACTGCTTAACAACTACTGGGTCAAAGAGGAAATAAAGGAAGAAATAAAAATATTTTGAGAGTACAAAGAAACTGAAGACACAATCTATCAAAGTATTTGGGACACAGCTAAGGCTGCTAAATGGAAATATGAACAGTAACCCCAACTATCATGCTCCCTTTACCAAAGAGAAGGGTGTCCCAAGACCCATAGTGATTACCTAAAACTGTAGAGAGTACTAAACTCTATTTATTAAACCCTATACTACATCTTTTTCCCATATAAAGTTTTTCTTGTGGTAAAATTTAACTTCTAAATTAAATTTAATAGGAGATTAATTACAACTAATAATAAAATAGAACTACAACAATATAATTTTAGGGCTCAGAATAGCCCCAGTGGGAATATGATAAATAAAAATACATCATACTCTGAAGGTTGGTGATTCCTCATGGATAGTGGCAACAGAAAGGGAAGAAGAGAAAAATTCAAGTGAAGACGTGGTACTACATTGCATCTGCTTCAAATCCACATGCCAAATTTAAAGGACTCATGAAGAACCACTTAGGAACAGAAAAGCTTAGGAAAAAGAATTTGGATTGAGGGTGCAGGCTGTGGTGCACACATTGCAATGCACAAGAACCTGGTTTAAGCTCTCAGTCTCCATCTGCAGGGGTGAAGCTTCATGAACAGTGAAGCAATGCTCTGGTGTCTTTCTAATATTATCTCTCCTTCCCCCCTCAATTTCTCTAGTTATCAAAAAATGAATATTGCAAAAAAAAACATAAAGGATAGGAGCTTGAAACTGCTGTTTAAAGTTGTAAAAGTTACAGGCTTTTAAGTAAACTCCATAGGGTCATCAGAGGAACCAGGAAACATCATTATAACCTTGTGGCAGCAGGGAAATCACCAAACTATAAGGTCTCCCAGATTCCATAAAGACCTGGTGAATGGGTCAAACTTTCTTGCAGGTAAGAAAAGTAACTTTAATAACAAACTCACTTTCAGGAGATAGTCTAAGATGAGCAGAAGGAGGTTTGGGTTCCCAGCCTACCCTCACCAGCACGGTTATTGTTCTATTTAAGGAATATCAGGCACCATGATACCATGTAAACTCCTCCCCTTCCCTGAAACTCACATACAAAGTAGAAACAAGCATCACATGCTGACCACAACAGAACCCAAAATAGAAAAGTAAAACTAGAAAAACACTAGTTTTAGAAAATCAACATATTGGCCAGACATTTAATGATGCAGATCCAATAGTGATACCAGAGAAAGAATTTAGGAAATAAATTGTGAAGAAATTTGAAGAAATAAAAAGCTCTCAGATTAATATGGAGAAAAGGGCTAAGAAAAAAATCCATGACACAAAAGATTCACTTGACAGGAAAATGGGGAGCATGACAAAGTATGAAAGATAATTTTAATGCATTCCATTCTCAAATAGCAAGTCAAAGGGTTAGGTTCACCCATACAGAAGAAAGAATACCAGGAATAGATGACAAAAATTATCAGTCTTTTAAGTTAAAGAAGGAGATAAAAGGTTCAAGGAAACTGAAAAAACCCTTTGAGAGATTAAAGATTTCATTATAAAATTAAGTATCAGAATTGTAGGGAACTTAGAAGGAGAGGAGATAACGAAGGAAGCAGAAACCGCATTCAAATAAATTATAGTAAAGGGAATAGAAGCCAAAACCAAGAAAAAAAAATAAGTGCAAAAATACTGAAGTAAGAGCTGCATTAGCCAAAATAAACATGGCAACTGCCAAACAAAACAATACAATAGCCAAGTTAAAAGCTATTGTAGCCTAACAAAGCAATACAATAAACAATATAACAAGTATAACAAGACAAAAAAACAACACAAATGTCAATGAAGCAAAATACTGGCTCTTTGCAAGGGCAAAAAAAAAAATGACAGAATCTTGGCCAGACACACTAAAAGTAAAAAATTTACAAAGAAATTTAAAAAGGAGATGGCCCAAATCACATTGCAAATAAAAATTGAGAAATCACAACAAATACAGTAGAAATCAGGTATCATGAGAGATTTCTATGGGCAACTATATGTCATCAAACTAGAGAAACTGAAAGATAAGTTGGTAGAAGCATAGAAACTCCTAGAGTAAGCCTGGTAGATTTGGAATACATGAATAGACCAATCATCAATACACCCAAATCAGTTGAAACAGTAATTAAAAACTCCTGACCAACAAAATGCCAAGCCCAGATGGTTTTATAAAAATTCAAGTAAACTTTTAAGAAAACAGGAAAAGATACAGGTAAATAGAAGAATGTACCTTGGTTCATTGAATGAAATAATTAACATCACAAAAATGAATATCCTACTCAGTACCATATACAGATTTAATACCATCCCTATCAAGGTACCAAATTTTCTTTAAGGGATAGAACAAAAGAATCTTTTTAACAAATAGTGTTGGGTTGAAAGACGCAGATGAATGAAAAAGACCACCCCATATCACTACACACATAAGTTAGACCAGAAATAATCAAATACATAGAAAGAAACATTGGTAGAACACTTCACAGTTTATGCTTCAGAAATTTCCTCAAATATTCAAATCCAACAGCAAGGAAAATAAAAATAAACTAACATAGCTACATCAAACTGAAAAGTTTTTTGCAGAGTAAAAGGGACCATTACCAAAACAGAGAGATAACTTACAAATGAGAGAGTATCTTTACACACCATACATAAGATAAATGACTAATAAACAAAATATATAAAGAGATTACTAAATTCAAAAATAAAAATATCATTATAAATATGTGGAGAGGACATGAACAGAATCTTCACTGATAAAAAGTTTCAAAAGGTCAACATTCATATGATAAAATATGCTCAGTCACTGATTATCAGAGAAATGCCAATTAAGATAACAATGAGATACCATGTTGCACCTAAGAGAATGTCATACATTAGAAAGATGCTATTATGATTTCATCCTGACTACCCTGGGCAGATGACTTCACCAATATGTCCCCATTATCTCACCTCTCCAGAGCCCTGCCCAAATAGGGAAAGATAAAAACAGGCTGGGGTTATGGATTGACCTGCTAAAGCCTTGCTCCAGCAGAGAAGTAATTACAGAAGCCAGAAACCCCACCTTCTGCAAGCAACCCATAAAGAATTTTGGTCCATACTCCCAGAGAAGGAGAAATTTTAAGGGAAGATGACCAGAGAGCTCTGAACTCCAATTCCATCAAGACCTTAAGAGAGAAGAGTTAAAAAAGGAAGTATCAATGGGTATAGGTGTGACTTAGAAAGGAAGAGAGCAATTATATATAAATGCAGTTACAGAAATAATAAATTCATATCTGTAATCTTGCAAGAACTACTGCAGTTTCCAATAGAAGGAATGGGAACACAGAACTATGGTGTGGGAATGGTATGGGATTATACCCCTGTTATTTCATAATTTTGTAAATCAATATTAAATTACTAATTAAAAATCAGAAACAAGTGTTAGTCAAAGGGTGTGTGTGTGTGTGTGTGTGTGTGTGTGTGTGTGTGTGTGTGTGTGTGTGTGTGTGTGTTAATCCTACACTGCTGGTAAGGATTCAAATTGGTTAAAGCCTTATAGAAAACAATATGGAGATGTGTCAGAACAGTAGAAACGAACCTATGCTATGACCCAGCAATTTCTTTCCTGGGGTATTTATCCAATTGAAGAAGAAAAAACAGGGCTAGGTAGTGCACATCTGGTTGAGCATACATGTTACAATGAGCAAGGATCCAGTTTCAAGCCTCCGGTCCCCACCTGCAGGGGAAGCTTTACAGGTGGTAAAGCAGTGCTACAGTGTCTCTGTCACTCTTCCTCTATATCTCCCCCTTCCTCTAGATCTGGCTGTCTCTATCAAATAAATAAAGATGATTTTTTTTAAAAAAATTAAAAAAAAAACTATCCAAAGAGATCTATGTACACATATGTTCACAGAAGCACAGTGTAATAGCCTAAATGTGGAAGCAACCCAGATGCCCAGTGAAAGTTGAGAAGTTAGCAAAGTTGTGAGATATATATGGAGTGGCCGAGCAGTGGCATACCAGTTAAGTGTACATATTATAAAGCACAAGGACCCAGGTTCGAGTCCCTGCTGTTAACCTGCAGTGGATCTGATTCATTATCAGTGAAGCAGGTCTGCAGATGTCTGTCTTTCTCTCCCTCTCCTTATCTCCCTGTCCTCTCTCAATTTCTCTCTGTTCTATCTAATAAAAATTATTAAAAAAAAAAAAAGGAAAATTGGCTACTGGGAGTGGTGGGTTCATAGTGATGGTACAAAGCCCCTCAGTAACCCTGGTAGCAATAATATAGATAGATGATAGATATATATATATATATAGAGATAGATAGATAGATAGATAGATAGATAGATAGATATAGATATATAGAGAAATAAAACTATATATTACTAAATACATACTTATGTATTTATTTAGTGAATATAGTCGATTCATGCGTGCACACACACATTTGGCTAGCATTTGTTTTTCTTTCTACTGTATGACATTCTCAAATGTATATGTGAAGAGAAAGAGAGAGAGAAACACAATTCAATTGTTAAAAAATACTACTCACCCTTTGCCTCATCTTAGATGGAAATGGAAAACATTATGTTAAGTGAGATAAGCCAAAAAGAGAACAGATACCAAGTGAAACAAGGACAGAAACATAGACAGAAAGTGAATGTACAAAGTGAAACTTGGACCGTGTATAGTATTTCAATCAAAGAAAAATACTCTGGAAAAAGAGGGGTAGAGAGGAGGTGGATAAGGAGGTACTGGGGTCCTGGTGCATGATGGAAAATGATGTACATTAGAGGTGATAGTGCTTTGCAGACACCTATCATGAGGAGATGAGAGATTGTGCCATGTGTCAGCAATTGTACTGTGAAGCAGCAACTCCACAATACAATGATATTTAAAAAGTTTAAAAATGAACAAAATAAAAATGAAATATGGGAAGGGAGTAGAGGCGAAGTCAAGGAGTTTCACTCTTCAGTTCTTTATACTCAAAGACTGATTGCTATAATTTATATGTTACAAAATGAAGTGTATTTCTCTGAAAGAAAACTATGGGATGGTTTCACTCATGTGTGCAGTAAGATCATTTAAAACACATAAACTTGTAAAAAAGAAATAATAAAAACAGTAGCCAAACTATTGCTAAAATTCTGTGAAAACTATGGTGGCCTATGGTGGTTATGGGGATGGGAGTACTGTGATGGTAGGTGGTAGTGGGCGCAGTGTGGAACTATACCCTTGTAATATTATGGTTTTAAAAAATCATAATTTCATAATTAATAAAAATAATGTTTGTTAAAAATTAATTAGTCCAGGAATAGCATAGTGATTATGCAAAATATTTTAATGTATGAAGCTCCAAGGACTCAGGTTCAGTCCCTGGTACTACCATAAAACAGAAATGGATTGTGCTCTGTTAAGAAATAAAGTAAAAGAAAAGAAAATATTTATATGAATGCAGTCTCCTCAAAATATAAATTACACAGTGTTTTTAGTGAAAAATTGAAGAGGGTAATTAAAATTGAAGAAATAAAATATAAAGATAAAAGGGAATTCATGTTTAATCTGTAATCTGCCATTACACCTCATTTTTTTCTCTAAAACACAATTATATTACCAGACAGATCTTATTTATAAGGGAAGTTTAGTGATATATACTGAAACTTTTTTTGTATAAATATCATGATGCCACCTTAATTTTTCAAGTAATCAAAATTTACTTTACAAGTCAATCTTCATAACTAGTTTTCTTCAAAATCAATAAATTTATACCATTTTCAGAATAGTCTAGTTTTTAATATTTTAAGTGGGAAGAAACTGCAAATCCTTCAAATTTGGCCTTTTAGTACTACAGAAACTGGTCTCTATACAAATAAAGACAATGAAGGAGAATGGAGAAATATTTAAGTGAGACAAATTTTATTTTAAGAGGTAAACTATGTGTGCTATGTGAATGCAAAAGAGAAGTAAACCATATGTTTCAGAGATTTACACCATCTCAAATTGTCATTGTAAAAGTATACAAAAGAATAAAAAACGAGGAAGGTTTTTTGTTGTTGTTGTTGTTGTTGTCATTTTCTCTTATATTCAAGTAGTAAGAGGGATATATTTACTAGAATGTTCTAGTTTCCAAGTATGGTAATATATGGAACTGGACTCCCTTGTTGTTACTGAGAAATATACACAGCTTTCAAAACCAGCATGAAGTTGAGTCAGAATGATGGGCATTTGTAGAGAGGAGGAAGTTGTTTTTTAGGCCAAACTGTAATCCTTGGTGGCACAGATGGAATGAGGTATTGAATCATCTCACTGCTGAAAGTCTTTCTTAATTGAGTAAAGAGTTGGCAGCCTTGGTCATTAACTTGAAAGGCAGAGAGAAGTACATTCTCATGAGTTAGTACCCAGCGGAGGTGTTTGTTTAGGTTAACTCCTGAATGTTCTTCAGGGACTAACTTAGGGTTCTCTTTCTCCTACACAACTAAGAACCTTTTACTGCAGAGTCCGACTACTCTTTCTTTCTCATAACTATGGGGTAAATTCATGAAAAAAGATGTCCATGGAATACCTATGAGACCTTACTGGGAGAAGTGTGTGTCACATTGTTAGAGGGTATTTGAGTCAGAAATTAGACCAGTGCTTTACAGCATTAATATTTTTGTGATGGCATCAACAAAGGAAGAGATCAAAATGGAAATATATCTTTTTATAAAGGGATATTTAGAAAATCTTAGAAAAAAGGCATTCTAGCCAGTAAGTATTTCACTATTCATACATTGTATTACATATTTAGTCTTTTGACATGACTCTTATGTGGCATTTTTTTTAAGTATGTAGTTATTGAAGGGTGAAGTTTTTTTTCCTTTTTTTCTTTTTCTTGGAAAAATTTATTAAACCTCTGAATCCTAGAGAAAGGGTATCAGTGGTTAAATACCTCAAGTCCAGTGACCTCACAACAGGAGGAAGCTCTGTCTCGGGAAAAGGTGGTTATGGGGTAATCTAGAAGTGTGTGTGTGTGTGTGTGTGTGTGTGTGTGTGTGTGTGTGTGTGTGTGTGTGTGAGAGAGAGAGAGAGAGAGAGAGAGAGAAAGAGAAAGAGAGAGAGAGAGAGAGAGAGAGAGAGGAAGGGAGAGAGATTACTCAGCTCTGACTGATGGTGCAGGGGATTTAACCTGGGACTTTGGAGCTTCCAGACAGAAAGTCTTTAGCATAACTATTATGTTGTCTTCCCCACTCCATAAATCTTTTTAAAATGACCTGGTTGTGGGAGAGAGAGGGATGGCCAAGGAGAGAGCACAAGGGATTTTGGAGCAACCCAGACAACTGTTGTAGGGTACTAGTTTGGTGGGGTTTTTTTTCTTTTCTTTTTTTTTTTTTTTTTTTTTTTTTACCAGAGCACTGCTCATCTCTGGCTTAGGGTGATGTAGAGGACTGAACCTGAGATCTGTGAGTTTCAGGCATAAATTCTCTATACCCTCTCCCTCTGAGAGACAGAGAATCTTTCTCTAGCTCTACATCTTGATTTCCACCTGGGATTACTAGTAAACTGACAAATCCCCTGCTTTAGGGAACCTTGGTTTTAATGTGACTGGGTTTTGTGTTTGTTTTTTTTTTCTTTTCTTACTTTTTTAAACATATTTTTCTTTATTGGGGGATTAATGTTTTACAGTCACCAGTACCCAGTAAATACAATAGGCTGTACATGCATAACATTTCTCAGTTTTCCTCATAACAATACAACCCCCACTAGGTCCTCTGTCAACCTTTTCCAGGACCTGTACTCTTCCCCCTACCCACCCCAGAGTCTTTTACTCTGGTGCAATACACCAAATCCAGTCCAGGTTCTGCTTAGTGTTTTCTCTTCTGATTATGTTTTTCAACTTCTGCCTGTGAGATCATCCCATATTTAGCCTTCTATTTCTGACTCATTTCACTTAACATGGTTTCTTCAAGCTCCGTCCAAGATGGGCTGAAAATGGTGAAATCACCATTTTAATACCTAAGTAGTATTCCATTGTGTGTATACAACACAACTTGGGTCAGCCAGTCATCTGTTGTTGGACACCTGGATTACTTCCAGATTTTGGCTATTGCAAATGATGCTGCTATGAACATGGGTATACACAAATCTTTTGGGATGGATGTGTTGGGTTCCTTAGGAGATATCCCCAGGAGAGGAACTGCAGGATCATAGGGTAGGTCCATTTCTAGCCTTCTGGGAGTTCTCTAGACTGCTCTCCACAAGGGTTGGATCCATTTACATTCCCACCAGCAGTGCAAGGGGGTTCCTTTGACCCCACAACTTCTCCAGCATTTGCTGCTGTTACCTTTTCTGATGTGTGACATTCTCACTGGAGTGAAGTGGTATCTCATTGTTGTCTTTATTTGCATTTCTCTGACTATCACTGACTTGGAGAATTTATTTATCATCCTTTTAGGTCTCTTCTGTGAAAAATATTCTGTCCATGTTCTCTCCCCATTTTTGGATGGGGTCATTTGTTTTCTTGTTGTTGAGTTTGGCAAGCTCTTTATATATTTTGGTTATTAACCTCTTGTCTGATATATGGTGCATAAAGATCTTCTCTCATTCTGTGAGGGGTCTCCTGGTTTGGATAGTGCTTTCCGGCTCCGAGAGTTCCAGAGTGTATCTCCTGCGGAAGTTGGTGCAGCACGAGTTCCTGATCCCTCTCCCACACAGCAGCCTAGATCAGCTCCAGTTGAGTTCTCTCCAACCCAGAGAGCACTAGCTCGGGAAGAAGTACCCTCAGGCTATCCCGGCATCTGGCGCCCGGAACAGGGACCTGTAAGCAGCAGATTTACAAGAAGACATCTTAGATAAGTACACACCTTTTGGGTATCTGCAATATTGTGTTAAGGCACTGTGATTTTTTTTCTTTCTTATTGTTTTCCGGAGATCTTTCCACCATGGAAAATCTTTTCCAAATCCTGCATTCTTTTTCCAGTATACAATTTTTATATATCTGGGACATTTTTCTCGGGGCTTCACCTTATATCCTGTTGATCATCATAGCAGCTTTTAAGGGATATATAGGTCAACCTCTCAAAAGGCTTAAGGACCTAGAGGCTGAGGTCAAAGAGATAAAGGAAGTAATCATAGAACTTAACCAGCACCTTAAAAACAAGAAGAAGCAAAGGCCTGTCGTGATCTTGACCTACCCTAATTCCTCTGCATCTTGCCCTGAGGCCCCTATTTTGGCATCTTGCCCTGAGGCCCCTATTTTGGCAGACACGTGTCCGAATTCTCCTTTGGACTCCACAGCCACTTCTTCGGCCACCCCCATTTTGGCAGAAACGTGTCCGGAACCTCCTGCTGCCTCCACGGCTGCTTCTTCACCCCACCCTGTTTTGATAGACACATGTCCGAATTCTCCTGTAGCCTCCAAAACCACTTCTTCGGCCACTTGTCCAGAAGCTTCCACTTCGATGACTCCTCCTACCGCTACACACTTATCAGAGCAAGTCCACACATTTCCGGTCAATGTTGCCCCCAATAGACAAAAACCTCAGGCCTGGTATCCATATTCCGCCACAGACCTGAAGGAACTACGCCAGGCTATCAAAGATGACGGTGTTCATGCCCCATGGACCAGGTCCATTTTACAAGGCCTGCTTCAGAACCTTAATACCCCTCAAGATTGGAGAGAGGTGACTCGTGCTACGCTCCCAGGCCCCCTCTTCCTGCAATGGGAGGCATTCTTTCGTGACGAATGTTTACAACAATCGCGGAAAAATATTCAAAATCAGCCAGAGGGTAATTTTGATGCATTGTTTGGAACAGGCCAATTAGAAACAGGGATTCAACAGGCGGAAGCCAAGTTTCCAGCGGGGTATTTTGATCAAGTACGCCTGTGTGCATTAAAAGCATGGGAGCGATTAACACCACCCATGGGAGCAGCCTCAGCCCCCATTCTCTCCCTGCAACAAGAACCTGATGAATCCCTCGCTAAATTCATTGCCAGGGTCCAGTCGAGTTTGGAAAGGAAGATTTATAATCCTGACGCTCGTTTTCTCCTTCTGCAATCCATAGTCTGGGATGGAATGCTTCCGCATTTTCGACAGGCCTGTATCACTCTTAAAAACGAACACCCAGATACTTGGATTCTAGCTACACAGGATCTCAGATCAAGCTCTTTTCAAGGACCTATGTTACAGGCCTATGCAGCTACCTTACATAAGCAAAAAGGAGCTTGCTTTCAGTGCGGTCGCCAAGGGCATTGGCGTAACCAATGTCCAGAAAATAGACCGCGACCCCGCCTCCAGTCAGGGCGACCCCACTTCCAGTCAGGGCGACCCCACCTCCAATCAGGGCAACCCCGCCTCCAAACAGGGAATCAGAGACCACGAATGCCTTGACCCAGATGCCAGAAAGGATTTCACTGGAGGAGAGATTGTTGGTCAAGGTTCCATAGGAACAGCACGCCTCTGCCAAATGTAAACAGGGATTTAAACTAGGTATGGGGCTTCCCTTAGCCCCGCCCCCAAGAGGGAAGGAAGCAGGTCGACCGCTTGGTGCTGTGCCCTTCTTCCACAAACAGAAGCCCAGCTTGGGACCCAATCCATCGCTACACCCACCACGCCAAGTAACAATAACAGAGGGTGAGCAGAAGGAGGAACCCACGGTATGTGGGAACTTCCAGCATAGAAATAACCGGCTGGAGCAAGAGAACAGCTCGAATTCAGAGCCTGAGATTTTATGGACCACCCCTGTTTTAGAAAGGGGTCACCCAACTATGACAGTAAAGATTGGTAATATTCCTTTTAAATGTTTGATTGACACGGGAGCAGATAAGACAATATTAAGACAAGCAGAGGTTCCCCAGAGTTGGGAACTCCTCCCAGGACCACGCTTACATGGTGTTGGAGGATTGACTCAGGCATTCCGCACACGAGATTCCCTTGTGTGGGAAGATCCAGAAGGGGCTACCGGACACTTTCAGCCTTTAATAGCTGATATAAGCACCAATTTATTGGGAAGAGACTTGCTGGAATCTTTAGATGTAGTGATATCCTCAGACACCTCTGCAGGACACCACACTAACTCCTGTGAGACTGCTAGACCCAACCAGCACCCCCAATACTAACTGCCACTGTTCGTAACAGAACTCCCCGCTTAGATTGGCTTTCTAATGAGCCTGTCTGGGTGGAACAGTGGCCTTTGCCTAGGGAGAAGCTAGAAATTTTTAAAAAACTCGTCCAAGAGCAGTTATCTTTGGGACACATTCGTCATTCTCGGAGCCCATGGAATACTCCAGTCTTTGTAATTAAAAAGCGCTCAGGAAAATGGCGCCTCCTCCAAGATCTTCGTGCAGTTAATAAAACCATGCAGGTTTGGGGCTCCCCCCAAAGGGGTTTGCCTCTTGCTTCCGCAATTCCCACAGGAATTCCAATCATAGCTATTGATATACAGGATTGTTTTTTCTCTATTCCCTTACACCCACAAGATTGTAAACGTTTTGCTTTCTCTGTTCCTTCTATTAATAATGCCAGCCCTGCCGATAGATTTGAATGGGTGGTACTGCCCCAGGGCATGGCTAATAGTCCTACTATTTGTCAAGAGGTTGTTAAATCTGCCCTTTTCCCATATATTCATAAGGGCCTTAAGGTTTTTCATTATACGGATGATGTGTTAATATGGGGAGAATTAGATACAGATCTCTCCGCCCTACGTGATTTTCTAATCCCTGCCTTAAAGAGAAGTGGACTTAATGTAGCTCCTGAGAAGATACAGCTAATCCCTCCAATATCTTTCTTAGGCTCAGAGATTTCCCTAACGCAGATTCGTCCTTTAAAACCTTGTGTTACTTTTCCTTCTAATCTCACTCTTGCTTCTTTACAAAGTTTTCTTGGAAATTTGAATTGGCTTAGACAGTATCTTTATCTGCCTACGAGCTGCCTGCAACCACTGTTCGATCTGTTAAAAGGAAACAAACAGCCCTCCTCAAAGCATATGTTAACCCCCGAAGCATCCTTGGCTCTGGAAAAAGTTAACCAGGCTCTCCAGGACATGCACCTCGTTCGATTCTCCCCCTCCTCTCCAGTAAATCTTCTAATCTTTAACTCCACCCCCACAGTAGTGGGGGCATTGTGGCAGAAACATGGCGTTCTCGAATGGCTTCATACGCCAGTAGGCGGAGCTCCAAGACTCCTTACCGAGATTGATGCCTTAGCATTTATGGTTCGCCAAGGAAGAAACAGATCGGTTCAGGTCTTAGGAAGGGAACCAGATTCAATCATTCTTCCCTTTTCTCTCACTGATACAGAATGGCTCATATGCCACCATTCTCGTTTTGCCATAAGTTTAATGGGTTTTCCAGGACAATTAGATAATCATTTTCCCTCTAATAATTTGATAGCTTCTTTACCTCTGTTGCCTCTACTAGTACCTAAACTTCTCTCTCGAGATCCCATCCCCTCTGCTCCTACAGTGTTCACTGATGGTGGAAAAAAGGGAGCTGCTGCCCTTATATATTATCCAGACCAGCAATACCCCAAACCTCTCTTTACTGAACTTCCTGATAATTCCCCTCAGTACAAAGAACTTTATGCTGTTTTCCTTGCATTAAAAGCTGTACCAGAATCCTTCAACCTTTTTTCTGACAGTGTGTATACTGTTAACTTACTTCCATGGCTTGCTCGATCTTATGTAAGAATTGATGACAACCCACTTTCTCCTCTTTTAATTCAAATTGCCTCTATGCTCTGTTCTCGAACCCATCCACTGTATGTTCAGCACCTACGTTCCCACAGCCCTCTTCCTGGTCCCCTGTCTGAAGGGAATGCAGCAGCTGACCGCCTTGCCTCCACAGGAATTCTCCTAGCCTCTGTCTCTAATCCTGCTGACTTTCATTCCCTAACCCATGTTAATCTTAAAGGTCTTCGAGCTCGATTTCCTGATATTCCTCTGCCACAGTTAAAACGTATTCTTGCTACATGTTCCTCCTGTGCAGGTCTAATCAAAACACCTGCTATTCAGACTCTGGGGGTTAATCCTCGAGGTTTAAAAGCCAACGCTCTTTGGCAAATTGATGTTACCCACATACCTAACTTTGGCAAACAAAAATATGTGTTCGTCTCAATTGATACCTTCTCTAAGTTTATGTGGGCTACAGCTCAGACTGGAGAAAACTCAAAAAAGCTTATAAGCCATATGCTCTCCTGTTTTGCTGTAATGGGCTTACCTCTTCAACTTAAAACGGATAATGGACCTGCTTTTACCAGCAAACAATTTAAAGATTTTTGTTCCCTCTGGAACATTACTCATACTACAGGCATTCCGTATAATCCACAGGGACAAGGCATTGTTGAGAGGGCCCATCAAACTCTTAAGGCTCAATTAAATAAAGAAAAAGGGGAAATGTACCCCCCTAATATCCAGCTGGCAAAAGCCTTAACTACATTAAATCTCTTTAATATTTACAAAAACTCCGACCAACCTCCTATAATTCTTCATTGGCAAACACCACCCACCCTCCCAGCTATTAAAGTCAAATGGAAAGACCCACTTGATAAAATTTGGAAAGGACCTGACCCCCTGTTGACTATGGGGAGGGGTTTCGCATGTATTTTTCCACAAAATTACTCCAAGCCTGTTTGGGTTCCTGCCCGCCATGTCCGGCAATACCCACATGATGGCGCTGATATCCCTGAAGAACAAGAAACACTGCAAGAAGACTGGCTGCAAGAGGACTGGCTACAGGATGCACCCCAGGATCCATAATACAGCATGGCAGAATCAAAAAAAAATCTGATTCACAGAACTTCCCCCCCCCCGAATGAATGTCTTATGCTATGACTGGCCAGTTGTGTTTTGTGAGTGAGTGAGTGAGTGAGTGAGTGAAAAAAAAAAAAATTGAGTGACCAAAATTTTTGTATGACCCATTGTGCTCAGAGTACTCTGAAAGTTAACTGACTTTATATCAAATGGCTGGACGCAGCCATGGTTTCTGGAGACGTCCAGAAACAGTCCAAAAATTGTTCATTCCCCCTTTTGATTTCTTTTTTAAGTCTTGATACCAATATGAAATGTTTAGTCTTAAACTGTGTGAGTAAAGATGGTTCAACTATGACAGTAGTTCTAAATTCACATTTGAAATGATATATCTTATTTACAAGTTTTTCTCCTCCTGTGTGTTATAAACTATATGTTTAATACGCGTGTTTCAAGTTTGGTAAACATTAACTTAACAGTTAAATTGTAACTTCGAAGTTACATTTTTACGAGAAGAGGTAAAATCAATTCATTTAAGTAACTGAGTGTTTAAGGTAAAACTCTAAATATTCAATGTGACAATTCATCATCTCCTAAGTTAAAATGCAGATTCTCTATACAGGACATTTTTGGAGGGCTCCCAAAAATGTCCTGTAAGCTATCTTGTGGAAATTAATCCACAACAAATTTGGCATCAATCTGATATTATAAATGTACCAAAAAAAAAAATTGTCACTAAAATGTGTTAACTCTAGTAACCTGAGTTTGCTTAAAAACCCAATGTAAAAATAGTCAAGAATCAATATATGTAACTTAAACTCGGTATGAAAACTTTGCTATATAAAGACTGCTACATGAGGTCACGTAAGATGACCTTTACACAAAATTATAAAGATACCTAAACCAGTTATAATCATTGAGTTATCAATTGTAGTAAACTTCTAATTTGTTACAAAGTTTTTTCATAAGTAATTGACTACAGCTATGACAAGCCTTCGCATAAAGAAGCATCTGCTCATATAGAATCCCCAGAAATCCATCTTGGACCCCTGACCTCTGACATCACCCACAATTACAGCCATCCCCAGAAACCCATGATGTGACCTGACACGATCTGGAGAACCTGATTCACAGACTCCGAAGGACATGACTTTCCTACTGCCTTTCTCTCAACCATCGGTGTCTGCTCTTCCTGCTTCTGTTTTGCCCATCATGTTTTGGCGGTTCCAGGTCACTCTCTACAGAGAAGAAAAGTTCCGGTGGCCGTCCTCCTCCATCAAGATAGACGTGTGGCATTTATTTCCTGGCCGTTGACATTGGACTGATGCTTCTATAGAACTTGCTGGACACTCCTTTTATACTGCTGGACTTCTTGAAGAATGACTGTAGCAGTTCATAGAACTTACCGCCAGCTGACTCGGGATTTTGCAATGCCAGATCACCCCTCTAGCCCCTCGGCTTATCAGGCCCCCACTCCTCCACCCATCAGGCTCACTCTGTCTCTTGATACTCTTACTTATCCCTCCCTGTCTTGTGCTAGTTATTTTTGAAGACACTTACACACTATCATTCTGCTTTCTTCCCAACAGGTTTCCGTTCACCCCTACACTGCTATTCCCCTGACAGAGATGAAGCCTTTTACAGACATTGACCCAGTTATATATGGCCATTAAGTAAGAGGAAGATGTTGGGGAATTGTGAGGATATGGTTGAGCTTGGAAGGGCTTGAGCCTGAGGGGTGTGTCAATCCTGTTAGTCTCTCTCTCCACGGAGAGGTTGAGCAAGGAGGGACAGTAGAACCCCAAAAAAGGTGTGCCTCTTATCAGTCTCCCTGCCTCACAAAGTGCCCCGCACTCCTGATACTATGGCAAAAAGTTAAAAAGAAAGGGGGAGATGTTGGGTAGTTGCCATCTCCCCCTGGCTTCTGCTTAACCATATGCCTATATAGGGATTTTACTGATCCAAAGCTTTGGTCTATTTACATAAATCACTTTTACATAAAGCACTCCAGGGCATTGGTGGTTCTGTGATAGGATTCTCTCCTGCTCCACCCCCTCCTTGTCACACACTGATCCCTTCTTTGTCACACTCTGATTTTCACCAGTCACTTTTCTCTCCACCCTCTCTATATCACATCCTGTTTCCACCCTACTTGGAGAGTATAAAAACAGCTGCTCTTCTGATTAAAGACACTTGGAAATTGCTTTCCGGCTCTGAGAGTTCCAGAGTGTATCTCCTGCGGAAGTTGGTGCAGCACGAGTTCCTGATCCCTCTCCCACACAGCAGCCTAGATCAGCTCCAGTTGAGTTCTCTCCAACCCAGAGAGCACTAGCTCGGGAAGAAGTACCCTCAGGCTATCCCGGCAAGCACAGGGCCTCCTGGCTGCTTGTCCAGCCTTGAAGGGGCAGTAGCAATGGAGACTCATGGTTGCATCTGGTGAGCCTTAGGCAAGTCCTTCCATCCCTTTAGCAGTCTTCTTGTTGGTAAAAACAGACTGGAGGTGGCATCTCAACCAGAAAACTGCTGGATTGTTACCAGCAGCTAGGCAGTAGATGTAGCCCCAGAAGCCTCTACTTAGGCTCCTCTCTGTCCACAAGCCACAGGTAGTTGCACTCACTGGTGATTTGGTAGGTTCCCAAAGTGGTTCTAGTCCTGTCTTGTTGTGGTCCCAGGTGGTCTCCTTTGATATTCTTTTCTTTTTTTTTTTATTTAAGAAAGGAGACATTAACAAAACCATAGAATAAGAGGGGTATAATTCCACACAATTCCCATAACTCCATCTCCATATCCCATCCCCTCCCGTGATAGCCTTCCCATTCTCTATCTCTCTGGGAGTATGGATCCAGGGTCATTGTGGGTGCAGAGGGTGGAAGGTCTGGCTTCTGTAATTGCTTCCCTGCTGAACATGGGCATTGACTGGTCGATCCATACTCCCAGTCTGCCTCTCTTTCCCTAGTAGGGTGGGGCTCTGAGGAAGTGGAGCTCCAGTACACATTGATGGGGTCGTCTGTCCAGGGAAGTCTGGTCAGCATCTTGCTGGCATCTGGAATTTGGTGGCTGAAAAGAGAGTTAACATACAAAGCCAAACAAATTGTTGAACAATCATGGACCTAAAGCCTGTAATAGTGCAGATGAAGTGTTGGGGGGTATTCCCTGCAGGCTCTTGTGTACTTCTGCTCTCAGGTATATATTTTCCCCTAGTTTATGGGCATGTATGAACCTATGCTCTATCTCAGGGGACCTGGACTATATCTAGGTTTGGGGACTTTATTGGGGAGTGGAACACCTGGAATGGAATTAGAGAATACTATGAAAGGAAAGGTCTCACCCGAGTGATGAAGCTGAAGGGTTGTCATTCCACATCTGAAGTCTCTGGTCACAGTCTGAAGTGAAGCATGTTGGGGTGGCACTCGTTGCGTTGATTAGGTTGCAATCCGCAGATGCAATATTATTTGATTTGAATTGATAGCAGCATGCAGAAAAGTGGGCCCCACCCTAAGGTTCCAGGACTAGGGGAAATATAGGTTCTATAGTGGAAATGTGAGGTTCCTGTTGTCTTAGGGTTCAAGAAGACAATGGATAGTTATTGTTATCGTCACATTATTTGGTGATAGGATTAACTTTGGAAAGTCCGTTTGATAGGGTTTGGGGTATAATACCCATCATCTTGTATATGACTGTGCTACTGGTTGCTTCTGTTCTCCCTGGTCTAGGCTTTTGGGAGAGACAACATATCAAAGACAGCTTATGTATTAAAAAGACTCAGTCTGTGTTTTAAGAAGTTCTAGACATATCATCAGTTTTTCACCTCTCATATTAATTAAATAGTGGTTTATATGTTTACACTTTATTAGGATTGTACACAAACACCACTCCCACCACCAAAAGACTGTGTCCCATTCCCACCACACACCCCTACCCCCCACTCCCGGCTGTGCCAGGAAGCCCAATGGCCAACCTCCCTTTTACCACAGGGTTTTTACATTGGTACCCTCTCCTTTGATATTCTTAGTTGAGAGGAGAAGAGAGGAGAGGAGAGGGGAGGAGAGGAGAGGAGAGGACAGAAGAGGACAGGAGAGGACAGGAGAAGACAGGACAGGAGAGGACAGGACAGGAGAGGACAGGAGAGGAGAGGAGAGGGAGAGGGAGGGGAAGAGGGGAGAAGAGAGGGAGGAAGAAGTTAGGGTTAGGGTTAGGGAGAGGAGAAAAGAGAGGAGAAGAAAGGAGAGGAGAGGAGGGGAGGGGAGGGGAGGGGAGGGGAGAGGAGAGGAGAGGGGAGGGGAGAGGGGAGGGGAGGCGAGGGGAGAGGAGAGGAGAGGAGAGGAGAGGGGAGGCGAGGGGAGGGGAGAGTCGAGGGGAGAGGGAAGGGGAGGGGAGAGTCGAGGGGAGAGTCGAGGGGAGAGGGAAGGGGAGGGGAGAGTCGAGGGGAGAGTCGAGGGGAGAGGGGAGGGGAGAGGAGAGGGGAGGGGAAGGGAGAGGGGAGGGGAGGGGAGAGGAGAGGGGGGAGGGGAGGGGAGAGGAGGGGAGAGGGGAGGGGAAGGGAGGGGAGAAGAGAGGAGAGGGGAGGGGAGGGAAGAGGGGAGGGGAGGGAAGAGGGGAGGGGAAGGGAGGGGAGAGGAGAGGGGAGGGGAGGGGAGGGGAGGGGAGGGGAGAAGACGACTGTGTTTCTAATGAAAAGCCAAGAAAGACCACAGTGTCTGAGTTTATGTGACCCAGAAATATCAGGACTTTAGAGACTGAACTAGAGGAGGTTCAGGCCAGTTCATGGGAAGGTCAGTGGTGGAGTATGAAAAACTCACTATGGTGACCTTGGGTTAAGTCCAATATAAATAGGATGTAAGACTCCTAGAACTCCCCACTGTGCTGAGTAATTCAAAATACTTATCATTTCCACAACATCTCTAACTGATAATCATATATGTTATATCAGGAATAAAACAAAAATATTTTCATTTTATATGTAAAGAGGTCATTGAATAGTAAAATATACTTGTATGAGATATTGCTTTTCTTAGTGCTCAAGCTGTTTCTTGTGTCTTCTTATAAGCATGAAAATAACGCAGTAGTCATCAAAGGCCTTGTGCTATCTGTTTTTTTTCCAGTTTTATGGTATGTTTCTATACTTTTTCAGTTTTCTGCTCCATGAGTTATGCACTGGATTGTGATTCCTCCCTCCTCCAATTCATATGCTTAATGTACATTTATATTAGAAAGTTACATTTCTAGAAGTCACGTTTTTAAAAAGAAATGAATTTTCAAATATTTTAATACACCTGTGTCATTTAATATGCAATCAATCTTAGAAATTTAATATTTGACATCTTTCCAAACTAAGTGTTCCAAATGGAATGTGTATTTCATGCTTCCAGCACATCTCAGTCAGACACTCAATTGCTTAATCGTCACATGGAGCTGGTAGCAATCTTTACTGGACAACACATCTCTGATCAAATAAAAGGGAAGGTGAGGCACTGGCATATCAGCTGATGTGAAAGGCCAGAAGTCTCTTAGACTCCTTTTTCTGTATCTGGAAGCACAGGCCTATTGCAAAAGCAACAAACTGACTAAATAAGATCGTTCTCATTGTTTTTCAATTTAAGAAAATTATTCAATCTACCATGTCAATGAACATTGTTAGCTTTCAGATATTCAGAACAAATACTTCTCCATGGATTCCTGAAACCTAGTAAAGGGCTAATGATAAGAACTAAGATCAAAGAGTAGCCTGCTCTTTCATCATTTTAGTGAAGAAAGATACATCTGCCCACTGTATAGTGTGATGCTCAAACTTTCAATATTGATGTCTATGGAAAATGATGGTGGCAGATAAATTTTATCTGTTGAGAAAAAAAAAAAACCCTGCTTATCTTTTAACAGTTGTGTAGGTACACAACAGCAGCAGGCTTTTGTTTCCAGATCTGACAATTATATTTCTTTCATGTATGAGTCAAATGGGGTTTGTTTTAGCTAGGGATTAAATAAATGCTGGGCCTTCAATTATAGTAATCAATTGCTGAGGACATGCTATTGGCTAAATTTTTCCTATAAAGATATACAATGCCTTAACATTGCTTAGTTCTTTTTCATACAGAACTGAGAGGTAGAGAGATAGGGAGAGATGAGAGAAGGAGAGATACAGGAAACACTGCTCCAACACCTGTGAAGCTTCCCCCCTACAGGTGGAGACGAGGACCTTGACCCCAAGTACTGTGCGTGAAAATATATGCCCTCTACTGTGTGCATCATTGCCCAGCTTCCTTTCCCCTCCATTTCTTATAGTCAGTTTGTCTTCTATATAATTAAAATAAATTACTTTAATGTCAATAGTGCTGAAGTAGAGTAGAATGAGTTTTCAGTTAAGTAACTGCATTGTTTGATTGTCTAGTGAGAATAATTTTCAAGAACCACTTGCTAATAATTACTAACTTTTATTTCTTTACTGGAGTTTCTCCTTCCTTTCTCATATAAGGCCTTCATCCTTATCTGAAATTTTTGCTGATATAAATTGATAAATGATAAGCTTTTATATCTTGGAGTTTTTTTTTTCAATCTTATGAAGAAATGATGAAAAGCCTCCTGTCCTAAAAGAAACAAGATATGCTAACAGGGGTTTTCTAGAGCACCTCGAATTATGCCCCTGCCAACTCTAACTTGGGTTAAGAGACTGATCATTTCTCATTGTGATTTTTCCCAAGAATAGTGACAAACATTTCTCCAGCTGAATTAAAGTTCAAACTGAAGCATGGTTGTTGTTCTTAAGATTCTTATGGATAATATAAAACTTAGGAGGACTTATTTGTTGGTGAATTTCCATGGGCAACTTATTCCCATGCTTAATTGAAAGTTAAAATATGTATTAAAAATATTGGTAGACTGATTCTCCTTTCTTTCCAGAGGCTTCTAAGTTCTTTTTTCATGAATATCCAATATCGTTTCTCTCACTGGATGCAGATTCCATTCTCAATATATCTGACCAGATGACTCAAATTTATGTTCTCTTTTAAGAACGTGAGAAATGAAACATTTTCATCTTCCCTCTCTTTGAGTTCCGGGATAATCCAATTAAAACTACTCAGGCTTTCCTTTTCTTGTTTGCTTTAGAAGACAACTCACTGAAAGAGCACTGTGGAGGATTCTCGCCTGTGGAAAATAATCGAAAAAATAGCCTGATTATGGAGTTGTCTACCCAGGTTTCACTTCAGAGTGAGAAGATCACACAGTTGGAAGAAGTTTTAGAGGAAAAAGAAAAGAAGATTCATCAGCTGGAGGCTGAGCGGGTGCCCCAGTCTTTCTAAGAGGTCAACAGTTCATAGGAATGTTTATAAGAAGCCCCATTTTTTTTTCTAATAATAGCAACATTCCTCTGACCTCGGATGAAAACATGTAAAGATATCCAGTAAGAAAAAAATAAAAGATATTTTAAATGTATTCAAGGTAAATTTCAGAATCCAAATGGTCTCTTCTTGGCAAACCCAAGTTCAAGAGTTTCAATGAACTTTCTCATGTTCATATTAGAAAGAAAAAAAAAAAGCAAAGGCATGAGTGTGTAAGCACACACTGCTCAGTGATCATACACTACACACAGCTATAGGATACCATGATTTTTTAAAATTTTTATTTATTTTCCCTTTTGTTGTCTTTGTCTTTTTATTATTGTTGTAGTTATTGTTGTCGTTATTGATGTCATTGTTGTTAGATAGGACAGAGAGAAATGGAAAGAGGAGCAGAAGACAGAGGGGGAGAGAAAGACAGAAACCTGCAGACCTGCTTCACTGCCCATGAAGTGACCCCCCTGCAGGTGGGGAGCTGGGGGCTCAAAGTGGGATCCTTCCACCAGTCTTTGTGCTTTGCACCATGTGCGCTTAACCCGCTGTGCTACCACCCAACTCCCAGAATACTATACTTTTACACATTCCTAGTAACAGTGAGAAAAACAATAACTAGAGAAATGATCAAAGAACTTCACATCCTTCTTTCAGGGACCTATCAGAGGAATAAGGAATGGCACAAAATGCTTTTAGAATACATCTCAATTATAAACAAAAAAGGGGGCAAGTTTCAAACTAAAGGATATCAGGGTACTGAAGACCAGAATCATTGTCAACAAGCCAGAGTTCTGTCCTTTCATATTCTTTATAATATAGTTCCCTAAGTTGTGTCCTTTACTAACATTTTACATGGGGCAATGAAATAAAACCAAAGCAATCAAAACAAATATAGAATGGATGAATCAGAGCTGCAGCCCTTTGGTAAAAGTGTCCTAGGACATAGTATCTCCATGGGAATACATACAACACTGAGCTTTCTTTCAGGTGCAAAACTAAAGCAAAACACACTCGTCTATGATGAATATACAGAGCAGTTATGGACAAAATAATGTCAAGAAAAATAGAAAATAAATAAAGGGAAAATACCCTGTTATTACTTAAATAGAAGAGATGATAACATATTTCTCTTTTATGCATTCCTACCAAATGAGCTATTTCCAATCAAATTAGCTGATAGATATGAATGACTTCAATATGTATACTTCAGTATAGTTCTTTCAGTTACTTCCCTACTGTAGCATGACTTAGAAAAAGCAGTTCTGGGGAGTCAGGTGGTAGCAGGGCGCGTTAAGTGCAGGTGGCGCACAGCACAAGAACCTGCCTAAGGATCCGGGTTCGAGCCCCCGGCTCCCCACCTGCAGGGGAGTGACTTCACAAGTGGTGAAGCAGGTCTGCAGGTGTCTATCTTTCTCTCCCCCTCTCTGTCTTCCCCTCCTCTCTCCATTTCTATCCAACAACAATGACATCAATCATAACTACAACAATAAAACAAGAGCAACAAAAGGGAATAAATAATAAATATTTTTTAAAAAAGAAGAGCAGTTCTGTTTTCTCCTGACTCTGACTGTATCACTAAGTGATTTAATTCATCATTTTCAATTCAGTAAAACTCTCCTGTCCACTAGGCAAAATAATAGATATTAAAAGCATCACAAGAAACATTTTTCTAGGAGTTCACAAGAATACAAGAGTCTCTTAAATATAAAAGCCACTATAAAAAAAGACGGGAAATTGGGTGGACCGGAAGTAAACCTAATTATCACTACTTTCATAAAGCTTCTCAAATGTACTGGGCTTAGTGCCTGCACAAGGAATCCACTGCTCCTGGAGGCTATTTTTTTTCCATTTTTGTTGCCCTTGTTGTGTTGGATAGGACAGAGAAAAATTGAGAGAGGAGGAGGAGACAGAGGTCTCCCTCTTCAGTGACACCCTTGCAGGTGGGGAGCCAGGAGGCTTGAACCAGGACCCTTACACTGGTCCTTGCTTCACACCATGTGCACTTAACCCACTGTGCTACCACCTGGCTCCCCTATCTATTGATTCTAACACTAAGGTAAGGTTGAGGTTTGGTATGTTCGTACAGTGTACTTCTGTAACAGCATTTTACACATTTCAGTTTGTGAAGAGTAAAATATCTATAAGCAAACTATCCTCTCTGCAGTATGGATCTGTTATTATGGTAGTTTCCAACCTCTTTATTTATCATAAAAATGTCTTTAAACTATTGAATGTTAGGAATGAGACAGGTGGAAGAGGACTTATCTTGGATGGGGGGAGGGTTGGTTAACTTGTAGATCCACTTATACGTGTCTAATGTCCTGACTAGTCAACAGGAAAGTAGTCTTAGAGGTAAAATAACAGGTAGAACTGAAGCTATTAATAATTAATTGAGCCTACCACATTTAAACATCCTAGGGCCAGTTCCTGAAGAAGAAAGCATCAAGTATTACTTACCATATAAAATAGTCTTTACAAGAAGCTGATCTAGACTCAGGTCTAGGTTATCTGCAAATCAGAAGTGAGGAGATTTGGCCTGTGTGAATAAATCATCTCTTTTGGTGACATTCAAGCAACAGTAATAAGAATTTTTCAGATATTCACATTTCATGCAATTCAGAGAGGTGAGAAGAGGTGTCTCTGAAGCATTTCTTTTTTCTTTTTTTAAATATTTATTTAATTTATTTATTCCCTTTTGTTGCCCTTTTTGTTTTATTGTTGTAGTTACTATTGTTGTTGTTGTTGTTGTTGGATAGGACAGAGAGAAATGGAGAGAGGAGGGGAAGACAGAGAGGAGGAGAGAAAGCTAGACACCTGCAGACCTGCTTCACCGCTTGTGAAGCGACTCCCCTGCAGGTGGGGAGCCGGGGTTCGAACCGGGATTCTTATGCCCGTCCTTGTGCTTTGCGCCACCTGCGCTTAACCCGCTGCGCTACAGCCCGACTCCCGTGAAGCATTTCTAAATGGAAAAACTCTTAGCTGAGCATTTATGACCTTTATGCCATATGTCAGCAAGGTTCATTTCCATGTTCTGCTATTCCCCAGAGAATTGAGAGTTATGCTTCAAACTGTGCTAAACACATCATTGTAACAAAACAAGATTCAGGTTGGAGTCCACTCTGAAAGCCAAAATTTTATTTTCCTGGGAACAAATTGTACTGCTGAAAGTCTACCAATCTTGAAAAATATCTAGTGTAAGTATTGCAAGAAATTATATGGTGATAATCATATTTTTTAAAGAAAATTTAGCAAATAATTGGGTAATATATCTAATTTAAAAGTAACAAAATATTCAGAAAATTAAAATATTTATCAAGCAGCTCAATCCATTCTCTAGTATTCTAAAAAACATTTAGAGACATATGCATATTTTTTTATTAATTTTACTTTTGAGAGAGATGCAGAGAGAGAGACACACACTAACACAAAGAGAAACACCAGAGCACTGCTCAGCTCTGGCTTATGGTGGTGCGGGGGATTGAACCTGGGATTTAGGAGCCTCAGGCATGAGAGTCTGTTTGCATAACCATTATGCTGTCTCCCCACCCCCATATGCATATTTTTAATTTTCTTTTTATCCTAAGTTTTCTCAGAGTTAGCAAGTAAAATTAAATGTGTGATATGTTTAACCAATTTAAATATGTGCTATATTTAGTAGTTTAGATTCCTTACTATGTTAATTTTCTTCCAAATACTTTCAAGGCAAGCTGAAATTATAGCAACACACATGGTCCAGGAGGTTGCGCACTGTATAGGGCACTGGACTCTCAAGCGTGAGGTCTGGAGTTCAATCTCCACCAATACATGTACCAGAATGATGCCTGGTTCTCTCTCTCTCTCTCTCTTAACATTTCTCATAAATAAATAAAAATATAAAAAATATATAACAACACACTTGAAGGAAAGCAAGTCATTGGAGAAACTATCCGAGAAATGTCTATTTTAATTAGGTTCAGCTAACGCAAAGAAACTATACTTTCTGCCTAAATGCACTTATAATATTTTCTACCTAAATGCATGTGATTATGAATTGAATAATTCAAGTTTTAATTATCTCCTATGCTTTCCTCTGTTTATCTCTAAGTTTGAGCATTGTTTCTTTCTTTCTTCCTTCCTTTCTTTCTTTCTTCCTCTCCTTCTTTCTGTTTTATTGGATAGAACAGAGGGACATTGAGAGTGGAGAGGAAAAGAGAGAGGGGGTGAGAAAGATAGGTAACTGCAGACCTTGAAGAGTCCTTTCTGAAAACAGGGAACGTGGTTTCAAACCCAGGTACTTGCTCATGGTACTGTGCCACCATTAGCCTCTACATTACAATAAAGTCGAGAACCATTGCCTTTTTCTCGGGTCTGCCAAAAATAATGCAACTATCAAGTATAGAGACTACAGAGCCAAAACTCTTAAGAGATAAAAGAAAATATTTAAAGGCATGAAATATCAAGCACCTAAGATTCAAAAAGATGGGCTCATAATAGGAAAGAGCTAGATTTAAAAAAAAAATGGAAATCTCAAGTAAAAGACTCTGGGGTGGGGGTGGGGATACAGGTCCAAAAAAGGATGACAGAGGACCTAGTGGGGGTTGTATTGTTATATGGAAAACTGGGAAATGTTATGCATGTACAAACTATTGTATTTACTGTAGAATGTAAAACATTAATTCCCCAATAAAGAAATTTTTAAAAAATGGAAATCTCAAAAAGTATATCATCAGTATAATTTCCCCTGCCACAGTAACAATTTTTAAAATTTTTATATTGAGGGAATTAATGTTTTACAGTTTACAGGAAATAAAATGGTTGGTACATGTGTCAAATTTCTGTTTTCTGCAAAACATTCTGACCCCCCCACGTAGGTCCTCCTACACTATCATGGCCCCCACCCTCCAGAGTCCTTTACTTTGGTGCAATATACCCCACCCAATCCAAGTTCTGCTTTGTGTTTCCCCTTCTGTTCTTATTTCTCAACTTCTGTCCATGAATAAGATCATTGCATACTTCTCTTTCTCTTTCTGACTTACCTTACTTAACATGATTCCTTAAAGCCCCATCCAAAATGAGGAGAAGTAGGTGAATTCATCATTTTTAATAGCTGAGTAATAATCTGTTGTGTATATATACCACAACTTACTCAGCCACTCATCTTTTGCTGGGCACCTGAGTTGCTTCCAGGTTTTGGCTATTATAAATTGTGCTGCTATGAATATAGGTATACACAAATCTTTTTGGATGGGGATGTTTGGTTCCTTAGGGTATATCCCCAGGAGAGGGATTGCTGGATGATAGGGTAGATCCATCTAGCCTTCTGAGAGTCATTGTCAGAGAAATGCAAATAAAGACAATAATGAGATACCACTTCGCTGCTGTGAGAATATCATATATCATAAATGACAGCAACAACAAATACTGGAGAGTTTATGGGGGCAAAGGAACCCTCCTGCACTACTGGTGTGAATATAAATTGTTCAACTCCTGTGGAGAACAGTCTGGAGAACTCGCTGAAGGCTAGAAATATAACAACTTTTTACTAGGATTTCCCAGACACAAGAAAGTTTTTGCTAATGAAGGAGAATCAAGTTCATATAAGGAAGCATCTTTTTAAAATAAGAGTTACTGACAAACTGAAACAGAATTAACAACAAAGACAGGATTGGGCATGAGGTCTCTAAGCCCTAATAAGACTTTTATCCATAAAACAAACAAAAAAAATGCCTTAAATAGTTCCTATTTCCAGAGAAATTAAGCATCTGTAGTCACATATTCAATGCATGGATTCTCTATAATAGAAACCAATGGCAAAATGACATTTTTATTTTTGTTTATAAGGTTTAATTTTTTGTTTAAAAAACATGTACTGTTCAAACCCAATAATACCAATCTTTGTCTTTAGAAGGAAAATAGCATGATATATTTCATTTTTAATTTTATTTATTTATTCATTTATTTGACATAGAGAGAAACAGATGAAAGGGAGCAATAAAAGGAAGGAATAAAGACACCTGAAGCACTATTTCAATAACTTGTGAAGCTTCCCCCTTGCTTGTGGGAGCCAGGGGTTTGAATGCAGATCTTTGCGCATGATAACATGCACCAACACCCAGCCCTCTATATTTCTAACATCTCTTGAATCTATTCCTAATATCACTAAAAAAGCCACCAAACATGTATTATCTAATGCCATCTCTTTTAAGGAGTAATTTTATTATAGACAAGCCATGACAGCAAAATAGGAGAGGAAAAAAAGTACAAGGGGCCGGGGGCAGTGGTCTAACCGGTTGAACACACATGTTATAATGCACAAGGATCCAGGTTCGAGCCCCTGGTCCCCACCTGAAAAGGGAAATCTTCAAGACTGGCGAAGCAGTGTTACAGGTGTCTCTCTGTCTCTCTCCCTCTCTGTCACCACCTTCCCTCTCAATTTCTGGCTATCTCTATCCAATAAATAAAGATAACACAAATTTAAAAAAAAAAAAAAAAGGAAAAAGGAAAAAAAAATTCCTAGCACCATTTCTTTGTCCTGTGGGTTCCAAACAATAAGAAAAAAATTCTACTTAAAAGAAACTAAAAGGAATATAATCTTCTGCCTTGTAATAGAAAGGTGTGCCTTACTGACTAGTTCCTATTTGAATGAAGTTGGCATGGTAATGGTGAAAGAAACATTACAAATAACTATTGTGGATGTCCTACTTACTACCCATTAGTTAAGTATGTAAAAATATGACTAATATTTACATAATAATTTTTATATACATTTTCATATACATTTCTTTAATCCTAAAAAGGTAGGATCTAGGTAGATAGCTAATCCCAACTAGGGATTAATTAACTAGGAAGTGTTAGAACCAGGACTTGTTGTCTCTAGGCCATTATAAATTTAACACCACCTCTGAGCAGTTAAACATCAAAGATATTTGTTTAATCTTCTTTGGTTAATGTTCATGTTCATGTATAGGAGAGACAATTTGCCACAATTCTTAAGCTGATTACAAAGTGTCCAGATTCAATTGACAGATTTATTTGATTGGGCCAAAAGAGTGTTTTGGTTTTTGTTTGCTTATTGAGTTTTATTTTGTTTTGTTATAAATTAAATGAACTCTACAAGTTGACCCAGGCCCCAGTATTTCCTTTTTTCTTATACCTGGCTGCTTAAGATATTTGTCTTACCTGTCTGACCTTGTAGACAAACTGTTCTGAAATTCCTGCTTGTAATATGGTGTGTACACCTGGTCTGATTTAGTATTTTGTGGTTATCACCATGCGCCAGACTTCATGGGATCAAGCTGATTTCGAAGACAGGAGACAAATCATCATAAAATGACAAAAAAGAGGGCTTGGGGCATGTCTCAGAACCAGGAACCAAGGCATAAAGCCAACAGAACAGAAGACTCAAAAGTACTGCAGTGAAACTCAGTCCCTCCTGAGGAAGATAGGGGTTGAGACAATTTTCAAATAATTACAGAAAATAAAGAAAATGAACTCATGTAAACTTGAGCTTTTCAGATTGAGATTCACATGGACCATAGCATCAAATCATTAAATACAAAAATCACAAGGATTCTGTACTTTCATCTTGCTGGATACAGCTTTTCATTGAGTGAATAAATACACTTGAAATTGATTAGATGAAAAAATTTTAAACCCTTCATGCATGGACTTTCTCAAGTAGTTCAATGTTACTCTATAGATGTTAACAAACTTCACAGTCAATCATGTTTAATCTAAGACAGAATGCTAGTTTCAGCATTTAGGATATATACTAAAATTAGAATAATCTAGATAAGATCAGCATGTCCCCTGTGAAAGGATAACAATCCAGAAAAGACTAGAGATTCATATTGTTGGAGGTAGATCTTTGGATTCCTTTCTTTTCCACTTTATTTCCATCTAGCAAAGACGTCAAGAATTTAAATTAATCTGATTATCCTCTGGAAGTTATTCAATCCTACTATTTTACCATAGAAACTTAGAGCTATTCCATGAAATTGTTCTGTAGATAGCTTCTTGCCAAGGACTTTTAACAAACTGAAATCTTAAAGGAAAGAAAAAAATTGTTTTCCATCTTGATACTTGCTTCACAATTTGAAAACACAGTAACCTTCTAAAAATGTCAAGTGCTTCTGAGTCTAAAGCACTGGCTGTGGAAAGACTACCTATCATAGTGCTGAGTTATTTCAAGTATCAGGTCATACTGAAAGATCCCCTGAGACACAATCAAATACTGAAACTGAATAGACCCTCTACAGCTATGGCCAATTTTAGGTGACAACTTTTGAGCTGCTTTTTCAGTGAGTTCTAGAGAATCCAATGCATATATATAATTTTAAAAGAACTGGCATTTCTACTAAAAATCTCTCTTTTTAGTAGGAAAAATAACAAAATAAAATACTAGCACTACAAACCAAAGACATATACCAGAGAAAATCTCCTCTGAAAGTATACAATCTAAGAGACATCAGTTCTCTTTAGAGCTAGCATAAAAGCTATGCAAAAGATTTTTTATGCCTGAGACTCAGAAGTCTTAGATTCAGTCCCCAGCACCACCAGAACTGAAATGCTTTGGTCTCTATTTCTGTATCTCTGTGTCTTTCTCTCTACATCTCTCTTTCATTAAAAAGTAATTTCAAGGGAGTCGGGCGTAGCGCAGTGGGTTAAGCGCAGGTGGCTTAAGGATCCTGGTTCCAGACCCCATCTCCCCACCTGCAGGGCAGTCACTTCACAGGTGCTGAGGCAGGTCTGCAGGTGTCTCTCTTTCTCTCCCCCTCCCTGTCTTCCCCTCCTCTTTCCATTTCTCGCTGTCCTATCCAACAACGACATCAGTAACTACAACAATAATAACTACAACAATAAAACATGGGCAACAAAAGGGAATAAATAAATATTTTTTAAAAATTTAAAATAATTTCAAAACCTTTTTTAAAAGACTTAAATGTGTTGTAATATTTGTGAGCCTTTTCCTTCAGGAAACCTAGAGGAGACTTTTTCTCCAGGTATATATATCTTCAAGAGTTTTAAATCCCAACACATGAATGTTCTGCTGCTTGAATGAATTCTAGAAATAATGAATCCTTAGATTAACTGGGAAATTTTTGTTATTAAAATAACAATAGTAACATGTCATTTTTCTCATAGCATTCCTATAGTTTACTTCAGTTATATGTGATTAAATAATGGTCGTTCTAGATATGTTATGAGGAGTTACAATTAACCATAAATGCTGAACAGGTAACTGAATCTGAACTGCTTGGCACTCCCCTCAGATAAAGGTGAGAGCTAAATGTTTAGTACTGCTTCAAGACAGCAGTGATGATGTGAGGTTTGGAAGAAGACAGGCTTGATGAAATTTTCTCCAAAGCAAAGCTGATTTACCCCAAAGTAAGAACTTGAGAAAATACATATTTTATACCTATTAGATGTTCATAAAGGTTTCACAAATCTTCCTGATCATTTGTTTTAAAGACCATATTACAGAGATTTATAAAATAAGAAAATTAATTTCCTTTTCGATCGTAGAACACTTTATGAGACTCTTTATTCTGTTACAGTTTTTAAAGAATTTTACAGGGGCCAGGAGTTGGTACATGAGGTAAAGTGCACATAGTATGAAGCACAAGGACCTATTCAAGGATTCAGGTTTGAGTCCCTGGCATCCCACCTTCAGGGGCATCAGCTTCACAACTGGTGAAGCAGGACTGCAAGTGTCTTTTTCTCTCCCTCTCTATCTTCCCCTCCCCCTCTCAATTTCTCTCTGTCCTATCTAAAAGATTTAAAAAAAAATGGCCACAGGAGCAGTGGAATTATAGTGCAGGGACTGAGCCCCAGGGGTATCCCTGAAGGCAAGAAAAAAAGAATTTCATAGAATCAGAGTAGGATGGGGGTAGATAGCTTAATGGTTATGCAAAGAGACTTTCATGCCTGAGGCTCCCTAATCCCAGGTTCAATCCCCCACACCACCATAAACCAGAGCTGAGCAGTGCTCTGGTAAAAACAAAAACAGAATTACAGTAGGTTGAATAATGAAATATCAAACTATTTTATTTGTTTTTTATTATATAGAGACTAAGAGAAGTTGAGTAGGAAAAGGTAGATAGAGAGGGAAAGGGAAAGAGAAAGAGACACCAGCAGCATTGCTTCAACAGTAGTGATGTTTTCCCACTCCAAGTAGGGACTAAGGGCTTGAACCCAAATTCCTGGCAGTGCATTATGACATATGTTCAATCAGGTGTGCCACTGCCTGACCTCTACCAATATATTTTATATAGTCTATATCTACATATACCATTCACCTATAAAATACTTAGTCTCTTATTAAAGAGCATCAACAAAATATTTACAGAAAACATTAATCATGAAATAGCAAATAGTTTCCCTGTAATACTGGGAAGAGAGCAAGTCCAGATGTACCATTCTTAATACCCAGTGCAATAAAATAAGAAAAAAAAGACATGTTGTTGAAAATCCCAGCAGTGCTTCTAGGACAAATCAATGATCTTAACAAGGTCTCAGGATACAAAATAATAATATAAAAAATCAAATGCATTCTACATAGCAGTAATAAACATGTAATAAAAACACTGATATGATAATATATATACTGCCATTACATCGTTACTTAAACTTTAAAAGTTTCCAGGTGTAATTCTAAGGGACTTGTACTGAATTTTAAAACTGCATAATGTTTATAAAATAAATAAAAGAAAAACTGAGTAAATATAGTGTGTTCACACACTGGAATAGGCAATGTGATCATATGAAAACTCTACTCAAACATATACAGGTTTAATTTTTTCCTATCAAATCTTAGCAAGAGTTTTGGTTACATAGAAAATATTATATTAAAATCTACATATAAAGATGAGGGAACTAGAAAAGCTAAAGAGTTTGAAAAAAACCTCTGACTTTATCCCCACAGTGCTTGGAGGGGGTGCAGATATTGTCCAGACTGCCACATGGCATCCTGATATCCATTTGCCACCATGCCTCATTTCTGTCATTAATAACAATGGAGTCCAGTGGTTTTCAGCTTACATCAGTAAACTACTGTGAAGGCTTGGGGGACTTCTGAGTGCCTTTATGCACCAATGTTAAAAAATGAGGAACTTGTCTGAGGCCCCTCCTACTTTGACACACTATCTAAAATTGCTAGCTTTGTGGTGACACAGGGAATAAAACTTGGATTCTTACTTTTGAAACTTCTTGTTAGATCTCCAGCATCACATAAGCAAAAGGGATCCTCTGGCCCTTTCTCTGCTAGTCCTCCTCATTATTTTCCTTTCACAAATAAATCTTAAATTAATAAAAAAAAATTTTAAAAAAACTTGCCAGCTTCCACACTAAAATGGCATGGGAGGGGAAGGCAATGTCCCTGAAAATTACTGTTGTTCTCTGTTCTAAATCCGGGTTATAAGTTACTGCACACTTATAAAAGGACACCTCATGTTCACACTCTCTCAGACTTAACCTCAAGAGAAACTAATTTTACAAAGATTCCTTTTTAATTTTTCTACTATGCAACAAATCCAGCAGTTTTGAATATAAGTAACAATAATATGCTATTTTTTTCTTATTCAGAATATGCAACTTCTTCCTTTTATCAAAGGAGACTTCAAAACAAGTAAGGAGATTTTAAAATCCAGGCAAAAAAGGACAAAGTACTTCAGTGACTACAATGGGGAACAAGGAGTCTCACCACTATAGTAAAGTATCTCTGTTGAATGAAAGGTACACAAAATACTCCCAAGATGCCACCTCTTCAATAGAATAAAAGGCTCCAGATTCACTCATGAATACATACAACCTTAGCACTCAAGAGACTCTTGCAAATACCTATTAATATGATTTTATCCATGCCTTCTTAGAAAGGGGAAGAAATACATGGAGATGAGCAAATTGAACATAAAGCCTGAGATAAATAGTGCATTTGGAAATCCTTGTCATAATTTTTATCTTGACAATAAGGCTTTCCTTTCCCCTTACTCTATGCTGTCTTCCAACTTCTCGACACCTTTCACTACACACTGAACTTTTATTTCTTTGTAAACTCTTTGTGATGCCTTCACACTGAACACACAAAGGTCCTTTTCAGAAACTCTAGCAATATACTTGTTTGGTACTAACCAGCTACTTGCTAAGTCACCTCACATCCTGGTGCACAGAGCACTATAGATAATTAACATTGTGAATACCCTATAAAAATCTAAGCCAACCCCCTCTCCACCCCGTCAAAAATTTCAAACACAAAAAAATCCTTTGTGTGAACAGGAAACTGATTTGCGTACTTACTGTTAACTAGACAAACAACTTGTAAGTGAATTGCATTTGTTCTCTTGGCAGCTCTGTTTGTATAAAGAGGCTTAACTGAAAGATTAAAACAAATTCTATCTTAAAATATTGCACTATAAAACCATACACCTGCTCAGAGTTCAAAGGACTGTGGTCTTATTACAGGTTGTATAAGCATCAGGAAAATTTTACATGAAAAATAGTTCATAGTAACAAACCTCAACATCTGAAGTAAATCCTGCACAAAGGTTTCTTGGACTGGAAGTGGAGAAGAGAAAACCAGACTTACCAATTTCCTGGTGAAAGTGTGTTAGACTTCCAGTGTGGAATGCTTTGGAAAGTTACAAAGCACTGTGCTTTAAAAGACAGAGAAACCATGATGCTTCTTTGTATTCTATCGTCAAGTCAGATCAGAATTGTTTTAGGGCAGTAGTTATGGTTGTGAAAAAAAAAAATGCTGCTTCCTAGACTATGTAGTAAGTACCCTTTGCTTTCTAGCAAATATAAAAGTTGAGAAAAATAGAAGTAATGAGGAATCAAAGAAGTACCCAAACCTTCACCAACATTGAAACTTTGTGGTATAAATGTCTAATATATATCCCAACTGACTGACAAAGGGTCATGTCCTTTTATCTAGGTGTTAAGAAAATCGCTGCTATTTTTTTTTTTTTTTTAGGATCTTTAATTTTCAAATTAATGACCTAATGCTGCACAGGATGAATAGACCACCTTTTAGAGGATCATTGGATTTATTTACTTGTAAGCCCAAAGCAGGAAATGCTCTTTGGGATCTGTTCTCCAGAAACTGCCTCTGGGCATCCTGCCAAGGATTTAGCTCACTCATCCCTTATCTTAGTCAATCCTTTTGCCTTATGCTCTCACTTTTTTTTCCTCCTTCAGTTTTCTCTTACATGGACCTCCTACAAGTAGTCCCCTACTTTCCCTGACTGCTCCCTGGGAACAGGGAAAAGCCTTAAGTAGATGTATGAATCCATGATTGGTTTTGTCTTCTAGACACAGAGACTCAAAGCTGTGGAAACATCTCTGCACTGGAGCACAGGAATTATATTCCTGAGACCCAGAGGCTCCAGCACCACCAGAGCTGAATGGTGACCTGGTCTCTTTTTCTCACATATTTTACTCTCTACTTCTCTTTATCTCATAAAAATAAATAAATATTTTAAACTAAAGGATACAGGTATTCATAGAAATTCACTAAAAGTTTATGCTGGACTAAGCAACCATAGAGAAATGGGGTAATTATATTTTCTTTCAGATGAAACAAGTGGTCTTTGCGAACTTGACTTACTACTATGTATCTTACTTTGTGGCATGCAAATAGTTGGGTCACTCATAGGCTGGATGCCAGTGAATTCCCTTCCCCTCAGAGGAATTCAGAGAATCACCAACAGCAGCTTTCAGTCTCTGCCTCCTTACACAGTATGGTACCCAATTTTATGCTAGATTAGACAGATTTCTTTCACTGAAAGAATTACAGTTTAAGGGAAGGGAGATAGCATAATGGTTATGCAAACAGATTCACATGCCTGAGGCTCCCAAGTCTCAGGTCCCAAGTTCAATCCTCTGTACCACTATAAGCCAGGGCATTGGTAAGAAAGAGAGAGAGGGAGAGGGAGAGGGAGAGGGAGAGGGAGAGGGAGAGGGAGAGGGAGAGGGAGAGGGAGAGGGAGGGAAGAAGGTAGGGAGGGAGGGAGGGAGGGATGGAGGGAGAGAGAGAGAGAGAGAAAATTGTATTTTAACTATTATCTTTCTAGGAAATTTTTATCTATAAAACTTCCAAAGTAGTTTAGGACTCCTGACATTTCCATGTTTTTTTTTTTTATATAATTTATTTCTTTATTGGGGAATTAATGTTTTACATTCAACAGTAAATACAATAGTTTGTACATGCATAACATTCCCCAGATTCCCACTTAACAATACAACCCCCACTATGTCATTCATCATCTTTCATGGACCTGTATTCTCCCCACCCACCCACCCACCCCAGAGTCTTTTACTTTGGTGCAATACGCCAATTCCATTTCAGGTTCTACTTGTGTTTTCTTTTCTAATCTTGTTTTTCAACTTCAGCCTGAGAGTGAGATCATCCCATATTCATCCTTCTGTTTCTGACTTATTTCACTCAACATGATTTTTTCAAGGTCCATCCAAGATCGGCTGAAAACGGTGAAGTCACCATTTTTTACAGCTGAGTAGTATTCCATTGTGTATATATACCACAACTTGCTCAGCCACTCATCTGTTGTTGGACACCTGGGTTGCTTCCAGGTTTTGGCTACTACAAATTGTGCTGCCAAGAACATATGTGTACACTATTAAATGGGGAAAGCAGAGTCTCTTCAACAAATGGTGTTGGAAACAATGGGTTGAAACATGCAGAAGAATGAAACTGATGAATCACTGTATTTCACCAAATACAAAAGTAAATTCCAAGTGGATCAAGGACTTGGATGTTAGACCACAAACTATCAAATACTTAGAGGAAAATATTGGCAGAACTTTTTTCTGCATAAATTTTAAAGACATTTTCAATGAAACGAATCCAATTACAAAGAAGACTAAGGCAAGTATAAACCTATGGGACTACATCAAATTAAAAAGCTTCTTCACAGCAAAAGAAACCACTACCCAAATCAAGAGACCCCTCACAGAATGGGAGATCTTTACATGCCATACATCAGATAAGAGTTTAATAACCAACATATATAAAGAGCTTGCCAGACTCAACAACAAGACAACAAATAACCCCATCCAAAAATGGGGGGAGGACTTGGACATAATATTCACCACAAAAGAGATCCAAAAGGTTGAGAAACACATGAAAAAATGCTCCAAGTCTCTGATTGTCAGAGAAATGCAAATAAAGACAACAATGAGATAGCACTTCACTCCTGTGAGAATGTCATACATCAGAAAAGGTAACAGCAGCAAATGCTGGAGAGGGTGTGGGGTCAAAGGAAACTCCTACACTGCTGGTGTGAATGTCAATTGGTCCAACCTCTGTGGAGAACAGTCTGGAGAACTCTCACAAGGCTAGAAATGGACCTACCCTATGACCCTGCAATTCCTCTCCTGGGGATATATCCTAAGGAATCCAACACATCCATCCAAAAAGATCTGTGTACCATGTTGGTTTTAACAGAAGTTTCTGGCCTGGGGAGACAACAAAGTGGTTATGCAAATAACTTTTCAGACCAGAGGCTCAGAGTCCCAGGTTCAATGCCCAGCACCACCATAATCCTGAGTTGAGCAGAAGGTCACAGCCTTCCCCACCCCTACACACACACCTCTTTCATTAAAATAAATAAATAAAAATTTAAAAGACAGGAGTTTCTGAGCCAAACTCAGAAGCACATTTATTATTCAGTCTGTTTCTCAAATATACCTTATCTTTGAATATTTGATCTTCTCTGGATAACTTGTATATTTAAACTAATATGTTCAGTAAAAAAAAAAAAAAGTTCCTTAATGATAAAACTCACAGGTTAAATACAAGACAGGCTGAATCATAACAGCTACATAGAAGACCACCTGTTGGTATTTGTATGCTTTCACTATAGGAGTTCTGTACCATAGGAGCTGCTCACTCTCTCATTTCCCAGTAACTTGTTAAGCATTCAAACACCTCAGTTTAAATTGTAATTATATCAGTTCCTAGCTATGTAGCCTTGGGGATAGTTCCTTTTACCTCCCTAAACCTTAGCTTCTGATTTAGCAACATGCCTGAGTCTTCCTCTCTAGAGCTTCTCTTGGAGCTAGAGGTCATTTCCACCAAAGCTGAAAAAGACAAAGCACTGCAAAGGAACTAACAAAGAGCTGATCCTTGTTCTTGACTCTCCCTTTATAAGATTTCCTATTTCCTGCTGCAGCTGCTGAAATTAGGAATTTACTGACTTGAACGGTTGTTATTGACTCATTTCTCATCTTCCTGAGATACACCCACAATACACACATGAAGAAAAGAAGTGTTTAATATATGATCACAAAAAGGCAATGCTTTCTACATGAATGAATGAGCCTCACTTAGTGGAAATCTTAAAAGATGTAATTTTTGTTGAAAACTAAAATGAGTGTGTCTGGATCCACAAATACATTGTTTAGCAAAAACACTTCAGAACACCAAAATGCACTCCAAATGAAGGGCTTAATTAGAATTACTTCATGTTTTGACCAAGGGTGTTTCCTTGGTCATTAAGTTTCACTATAAGTACCATCTAATGATAAAGCCAAAGTCTGGTTTTCTATATAAATAAAATGTCAGATTTCTTGCCCTGTGTCAAAGTCTATTTTTGTACAGACTCAGTGTGTATAAAGTCTTTTGCTCCTAAAACAAAGAATAGTAGAATAAAAATCTGACATATGATTTAGAAAATGCTGGTAATAGTATAAAATAGAGAGAGAATTTCCAGAAGTGGAGCTATAGAGTAATAACAGACTCACTTTGCTCTCAGGCTCATCTAGAAAAAAAGGAACAATAATCACCTGAAAACTCAACAAAATATGACCACAGTTTCTTCAGATACTCCCCACGCCACAAGAGAATACAGATACAGGTGACTCGTGGACAAAAAAAAAGTTGAGAGAGAGATTCCCATGACTAAAAATCCATATTCAGGTGGCAACAAACTGGGGGGTTGCAGCTGAGGCACACCACTTCCAGGTCCAAGTTAAAATAAGAACTTTCTTTTTTAATCACATACAAACTCATCAATTTATAATTTTGTGTTCTAAAGTTTTCAATGTCACCCAACACAGAACCTGGAACAACAGCAGGGAGACCCTATAATGACACCAAAATCACCCTAAACCCCAACACTTCATCTGCTCTATTACAGTCTTTAGGTCCAATGATTGTTCAACAATTTGTTTGGCTTTGTATGTTAACTGTCTTTTCAGCCACCAGGTTCCGGATGCTGACCAGACTTCCCTGGACAGACGATCCCATCAATGTGTACTGGAGCACCACTTCCTCAGAGCCCCACCCTACTAGGGAAAGAGAGAGACAGACTGGGAGTATGGATCGACCAGTCAACACCCATATTCAGCGGGGAAGTAATTACAGAAGCCAGACCTTCCACCCTCTGCAACCCACAATGACCCTGGATCCATACTCCCAGAGAGATAGAGAATGGGAAGGCTATCAGGGGAGGGGGTGGGATGTGGTTATTGGGTTATGGGAATTGTGCGGAATTGTACCCCGCTTATTCTATGGTTTTGTTAATGTCTCCTTTCTTAAATAAACATAAATAAATAAAATAAGAACTTTCTTTTTTAATCACATACAAACTCATCAATTTATAATTGTGTGTTCTAAAGTTTTCAATGTCACCCCACACAGAACCTGGAACAACAGCAGGGAGACCCTATACTGACACCAAAATCACCCTAAACTGACACCAAAACCAGCTAGGTCAATCAGGATAAATCTACCTTCCCCCACAACTGTGGCTTCTTAAGTAACTCAATCACAGTAGGTACAAAGAAGTCTGATCAAGAGTAAGGGAAAGGTCTCAAAACTTAAGAAGCCATGCTCAGTGGCAGCAGGAGCCATTTTGGTACTTAGAAAACACAGCACACAGTCACAGTAAGGAAGGCAAGGAATTTGGGCGGCCATAAATCTTGATTTCTTTGAACACTAATTCTCCAAGACTGGAAGGTCCCTGCCTCCCCCAGAGGCTAGAACCACATAAAGGAGACCATATACTGACATCAAAGATATTAAATAAGCCTGGTGATAGAGGATAAAATTCTCCCTTGCCCTACCAAAATATAAACAGGAATATTGAGTACCTTAGCAACAGTGCATCTTGCTGGCACAATAATAAAAGTCACACTAAATTCAGAAACTGAGAAATATACAGACAGCAATGACAGAAACCCCAAAGGACCAGACAGATTCAGATCTAGAAAAAAGGACAAAATTTAGTAAACTCATTATGAAATCAATTCAAGAAACTAAAGAATCAAGAACTCAATGATCATTTACCAAAGAACTGCTTGGTCTAAAGAACACATTGAATGCAGTTCAGGTTGATGTAGAAGGCCTTGAAAGTAAACTAACTAGATGGAGGAGAGAATATCAAAGCTAGAAGACACAACGCAACATTCTGTGAATTTAAAACTCTTGGAGAGGAAAGGTTTAGGAAAAATGAAGCACTACTCTATGAAATAGCAGACTTTATTAGAAAGAAAAATATCAGAGTTATTGGGATCCCTGAGGGAGAAGGCAGGGAGAGAGGAATAGAGAATATACCCAAAGTAATTTTAGTAGCAAATTTTCCATACTTGAGCAATGTTCAAAATATAAATATCCAAGATTGTGAATGCACATCTAAATTTTTGAATCCAAAATGACACAGACCAAGGCACATCAATGAAAAACTGTCCAAAACCAGGAACAAGGGAAAAATATTGCAGCATGTTAGGGGAAGGAGGAAAGTCACATATAGAGACAGAACTATCAGAATTGCTTTTTTAAAATTTTTTTATTTATTTATTATTGGACAGAGACAGAGACAAATTGAGAAGGGGGAGACAGAAGAAGAGAGACAGATATAGACCTGCAGCCCTGCTCCACCACTTGTGAAGTGTTCCCCCTGCAGGTGGGGACTATTGGAATTTCATCAGATTTCTTACCACAAACCCTAGTGGCAATGAGAGAAAATAATGGCATATTCAAAGTATTAGAAGAAAAGAATTGCCAATCAGGGATTTGTAACCTGCAAAATTATCCTTCATATATAAGGGAGAAATAATGATTTTTTGAAACATTCAGAAACTTAAGGAATTTGCTGCTACCAATTCTGCCTTGCAAGAATTACTGAGAGGAGGACCACTACATGAAAAGAAGATGCACCACACACCTCTGGACATCTAAATTTTGATAAGAGGGCCCAAACTATTAAATGAAGCAAGGAGGGTCTCTTAAGTAAACACTGCTGGGAAAACTAGGTTGAAACGTAAAGAGGAATGAAATTGAACCACTTTATCTCACCAGAAGCAAAAGTCAACTCCAAATGTATCAAGAACGTGGATGATAGATATTGGTGGAATACTTTCCCATCTGAATCTCAAGGATATCATTGATGACACAAACCTAACTGCAAGGAAGACCATAACAAAATCAAATCAATGGGACAACATCAAATTGAAAAGCTTATGGTTCCATAAACTAGGGAAAAATATATACCTGAAAGCAGAAGTACACAATAGTCTGCAGAGAGTACCCCCCAGCACTTCATCTGCACTATTCCAGCCTCTGGTCCATAATGGTTCAAAAATTTGTTTGGCTTTGTATGTTAACTCTCATTTCAGCCACCAGGTTCCAGATGCCAGCATGATGCCGACCAGACTTCCCTGGACAGACAACCCCACCAATGTGTCCTGGAGCTCTGCTTCCCCAGAGCCCCACGCTACTAGGGAAAGAGAGAGGCAGTCTGGGAGTATGGATCGACCAGTCATTGCCCATGTTCAGTGGGGAAGCAATTACTGAAGCCAGACTTTCCATCTTCTGCAACCCACAATGACCTTGGGTTCATATTCTCAGAGGGATAGAAAATGGGAAAGCTATCAGGGGAGGGGATGGGATATAGAGATCTGGTGATGGAAACTGTGTGGAGTTGTACCCCTGCTATCCTATAGTTTTGTTAATGTCTCCACTTATAAATAAATAAGAAATCATCACACAAACAATGGGAGTAGAGTTTTACATGCCATACATCACTTAAGAGGCTAATAAACAAAACATAGAAAAAGCTCATCAAACTTGGCAACAAAAAAGCAAATGACACAATTTAAAAGTGGGGAGAAGATATGAATAGAATATTCACCATAGAAGAAATACAAAAGGCCAACAGACATATGAAAATTTTCTCCAGGTCACTGCCTGTCAGAATAATGCAAATAAAGACAACAATGATAAACTACCTCACCCTTATGAGAATGTCATACATCAAAAACGACAGCAACACAAATGCTGGAGAGGTTGTGGGGTCAAATGAATCCTCCTGCACTGCTGGTGGGAATATAAACTGGTCCAACCCCAATGAAGAGCAGTCTGGAGAACCCTCACAAGGCTAGAAATGGATTTTCCCTATGACCTAGTAACTTCTCTCCTACAGGTATGTCCTAAGTAGTCAAGCACACCCATCAACAAAGAAATATGTATTCCTATGTTCATAGCAGCACAATTTGTAATAGCCAAAACCTGGAAGCAACCCAGAAGCCCAACAACAAATGAGTGGCTGAGAAAGTTGTCTATAAACACAGTGGATTACTACTCAGCTACTAAGAATAATGAACCTACCTTCTCTGATCCATTTTGGATGGAGCTAGAAGTAGTTATGTTAAGTGAGGTAATTCAGAAAGAGAAAGACAAGTATGCGATGATCCCACTCATAAACATAAGTTAAGAAAGAAGAGCAGAAAGGGAAACACAGCAGAATTTTACTGAATTTGGAGTACTGCACCAAAGTAAAAAACTCTGGGGAGAAGGTGAGAGTAGATTTTCAGCTTCACTACAGGGGTAGGGGAGTAGGGACACAGACATGTGGTGGTGAGAATGGTGTTACTATACACTCCTATTAACTTATCATCTTATAAATCATTATTTAATCAATATTAGGGGGAAAATGGATTGAACGTCTCCAAGTTTTTGATGCATAGACCTCAACTTCTGAGTATATATTTTAAATTGGTAACCTGATTGAATTATAACAGTGGGTTTAAATTAATATGCATCTAACAATGACTTTTTTTTTCAAATATTAGATCACCTAAAATGTTATAGCGGGGAGACAAGAAGGAAACTGGTCTTGTCAGTATATAAGATACAGTTATTTGTAAATAGCATTAAATGACATAAATCATGGTAAAGTTTTGTATGATACAGTAAATCCTAAGCATGGGATTTTCAAAGTAAATGAAATTCCCAAATAACTTGTTTATAACAACTATTTATTGCCTTCTTAAACTCTAAGACAGCGAGAACCTTCCCCATGCTCTATAAAACTCATATTTCTCCCAGTCCTGAAACCTCTGGGGTGTGGCTTGGTTTCTTTCATGCTTCTCTTGATCCATACCATTTCCTACTGCATCTGTTAATCTCAGCCAAATCACTGCAACCTTGATATGTTTCACTTTGGTTTGCGTCCAGAGACACTAGGCATGGGAAGTCGACCCTTCAGCTCCAGTACTATGGTGAGACTGTTCCTAGCTCACAGGACCCATTAATTTCATTTCTGGTGGTGCACTTCCTAACAAAGCCACAGGGAATCATCCGGAGCCCTAGTCAGGGAATCCTGGGATACCCACATAGATATGATGGGCTTAGACTTCTAACAGATCCCTCTCTCCACCATAGCTGGTTGTCTCCATCAAGAACACCCTCTTGTGGGCCTCTACAGGACCTTGCCCTCAATGTGGATCAACAATAGTAGGGAGTGCCCCCCCCTTCAAAGGGAGGCTGAGTCAACATATTCTGCCACTTAAAGAAGACTGGTACTTCAATGAGTGCATCCCAGAATGTTCCTTGCTATAACCACAGCATGCAAGTTCAGATCTACAGGGATGCAGAGGTGACATAGGCTCCTGTGCTGAATATGGACCCCATATTAGATTATAGGGTTTATAGTTATGGTATTTATGTAATTTTCCCATATTTGGGAGCTACTCTCTTCCCTGATGCAGCTTTCTAGTCCTATTCTCAACTCTTGACACCATCTCCCCAAACAATAAGGTTAAATCCAAATGGATTAAAGATCTAGATATTAGACCAGAAACAAAAATTTACAGAAGAAAATTGGGGGGGGGCAGGAAGTAGCACACAGGGTTAAGCACACATATTTCAAAGTGCAAGGATCCTAGTTTGAGCCCCTGGCTCCCCACCTGCAGGGCGGTTGCTTTGTTAAGTGGTGAAGTAGGTCTGCTGGTGTCTATCTTTCTCTCCCCCTCTCTGTCTTTCCCTCTTCTCTCAATTTCTGTCTTATCCTATAAAGAAAAATAAAATAGAAAAGATGGCTTCCTGAAGCAGTGGATTTATAGTGCTAGCACAGAGCCCCAGTGATAACCCTGGAGGTGAAAGAAAGAAAGAAAGAAAGAAAGAAAGAAAGAAAGAAAGAAAGAAAGAAAGAAAGAAAGGAAAAGAAGGAAAATAAAGAAGGAGGGAAGGAAGGAAGGAAGGAAGGAAGGAAGGAAGGAAGGAAGGAAGGAAGGAAGGAAGGAAGGAAAAGGAAAGGGAAGGGGAAAGGGAAGGGAAGGGGGAAGGGAAGGGAAGGGAAGGGAAGGGAAGGGAAGGGAAGGGAAGGGAAGGGAAGGGAAGGGGGAAGGGAAGGGAAGGGAAGGGAAGGGAAGGGAAGGGAAGGGAAGGGAAGGGAAGGGAAGGGAAGGGAAGGGAAGGGGGAAGGGAAGGGAAGGGGGAAGGGAAGGGAAGGGAAGGGAAGGGAAGGGAAGGGGAAGGGAAGGGAAGGGAAGGGGGAAGGGAAGGGAAGGGAAGGGAAGGGGAAGGGAAGGGAAGGGAAGGGAAGGGAAGGGAAGGGGGAAGGGAAGGGAAGGGAAGGGAAGGGAAGGGAAGGGAAGGGAAGGGAAGGGAAGGGAAGGGAAGGGAAGGGAAGGGAAGGGAAGGGAAGGGAAGGGGGAAGGGAAGGGAAGGGAAGGGGGAAGGGAAGGGAAGGGAAGGGAGGGGAAGGGTGAAGGGAAAGGAAGGGAAGGGAAGGGAAGGGAGAAGGGGGAAGGGAAGGGAAGGGGGAAGGGGGAAGGGAAAGGAAGGGAAGGGGGAAGGGAAGGGAAAGGGGAAGGGAAGGGAAGGGAAGGGAAGGGGAGGGGAGGGGAGGGAAGGGAAGGGAAGTGGGAAAGGAAGGGGAAAGGAAGGGAAGGGAAGGGAAGGGAAGGGAAGGGAAGGGAAGGGAAGGGAAGGGGGAAGGGAAGGGGGAAGGGAAGGGAAGGCAAGGGAAAGGGGGAGGGAAGGGGAAGGGAAGGGAAGGGGAAGGGAAGGGAAGGGAAGGGAAGGGAAGGGAAGGGAAGGGAAGGGAAGAGAAGGGGGAGGGGAAGGGAAGAGAAGGGAAGAGAAGGGGGAAAGGAAGGGAAGAGAAGGGGGAAGGGAAGGGAAGGGAAGGGAAGGGAAGGGAAGGGAAGGGAAGGGAAGGGAAGGGAAGGGAAGGGAAGGGAAGGGAAGGGAAGGGAAGGGAAAGGAAGGGAAGGGAAGGGAAGGGAAGGGAAGGGAAGGGAAGGGAAGGGAAGGGGGAAGGGAAGGGAAGGGAAGGGAAGGGAAGGGGGAAGGGGGAAGGGAAGGGAAGGGAAGGGAAGGGAAGGGAAGGGAAGGGAGGAAGGAAGGAAGGAAGGAAGGAAGGAAGGAAGGAAGGAAGGAAGGAAATGTCAGTGAAACTTTGCAGGATCCACACATTGGACCAGTGACTGATATCCAATATCTATAGAATTGGTACAGATCTACAAAATAATAAAAAATAATCCAGTGAAAAGTGGACTGTTGGGGCCTGCTTGGCCCTGATCTAGGCCCAGCAGACACTCTGTAAGCCTGGCTTGAATTTCACTGAGGGTCACTGACTTCCTCAGAGTGACACAGCACTTCTGTAGGCCATGCCTGAATTCACCTCTGCCCTCCAGCTGATGATGTGTAAAGAGCATAGGCCCCACCGATGGTGATGCCACCTCACACCACCTCTAATGTCATCTCACCCTACCTTTCCATCCCTGCCTCTACCCCCTGCCTATAAAAAATGGCCTTTTCCTCAGTAAAGCGAGTCACTCTCTTGACAGAACTCCTGACTTGGTGTCTTTTCTTTCCTCAAGTCGCTGACACTCTCCCTCCTGCTCAACCCCAGAAGGGGGGGTCCGGCTGGTCCAGATCTCCCTCCTCGCGACTACCTGTCAGGGAGAACCCGAAAGTGGACCAAAGAACAGACAGTTTTCTAAAGAACAGAAACACATGGCCCAGAGAAGCAGAAAGAAATGCTCCACTTCACTAAGCATTAGAGAAATGCAAATTAAAACTACACTGAGATAGCATCTCATACCTGAGAGAATGGCTTTCATCAGCAAACAAGGAAATGACAGGTGTTAGAGAGGTTGTGGAGAATGGGGAACTCTGCTTCACTGTTGGTGGGAATATAGACTGGTACAGCCTCCTTTGGAAAACTGTATGGATAAAACAGATAAAAATGGAATTACCTGGGAGCTGGGCGGTGGCACAGCAGGTTAAGCGCACATGGCGCAAAGCACAAGGACCAGCACAAGGATCCGGGTTCCAGCCCCCAGCGCCCCACCTGCAGGGGAGTAGCTTCACAGGTGGTGAAGCAGGTCTGCAGGTGTCTATCTTTCTCTCCTCCTCTCTGTCTTCCCCTCCTCTCTCCATTTCTCTCTGTGCTATCCAACAACATCAATAACAACAACAATAAAGCAACAAGGGCAACAAAAGGGAATAAATAAATATATAAGAGAAAAAATGGAATTACCTTATGATCCAGCAATATCACTCTTGGGCGTTTATCCAGTGGACACTAATAGAAGGGACATATGCACCCCTATATTCATAACTACATTATTCATGATTTCTAAAGAGTGGAAATAGCCTAAATATTCATCAACACATGACTGGCTAAAGAAGTTATAGGACATATATTACATGGAATATGTAATCAAAAAAAGGTGATATTGTGTCCTTTGGGACAAAATGGATGGAACTAGAGGTGATTATGTTTAATAAAATAAGTAAAGAGACTAAAGAGAACTATCAGATTGTTTCACTCATATGTGAAATCTAGAGATCTGATTTGCATGAACTATGGTGTCTATCTTAAGAAGTAGGAGGTGGAGATACAGAAGTTTGGTTGTGTATGTGTGTGGTATAGAACATTGTAATCTTACAATCTTGTAACATACTATTAATAACAAAAACTTTAAATTATATATAAATATAAAAGCTCATAATAGTAAACATCTCATATGGTCATGGCAAAGATTTAAGTGATACCATATATGACCATACTGAGCAGAGTATCTATGCATGTTAAACACTCAATAAATTTTGTTTTATTTTTAATAAGGTATAAGATATCATCCTGAAATTTCTGAGACTGCAACTAAGTTAAAATATGCAACTATGGTTATAGAAATATACTAATGGCTAGAAGCTATTGTCATTTAACATTATATCATTACTATCATATCTTTGTAGGAGTCCCAAGAAGTAGGGCCTGAATCAGGGTACCAAGTTGCTGTAAACTGCTGAAGGGAGTGCACTTGAAGAAAGATCGGTAAATGAATGAAGAAAGTAAGATAGGGGATGGGCTAAAAGCAGAGCAAGTATTTGGTCTCAGATAAAGTTTAGTCTTACATTATGCATAGAACAGCTACAAAATTTAAATTGCACCAGTGTTATAGTCATGAAGGCAAGGAGGTAGCCCTTTTGTAATTCCATATCTTGAATTCATTTGCTGGAGTTTGCACTCCTTCATTTTCCACATAAAAGGTGAGTATAATAATCTCTTCAGAATGGTGGTATCTCTAAGCCTAATAGCTCACTGAAACATCTGAAGAATAGGCACATGTGTGGCAGACTGTGCAAATACGAGCCCAGTTATTCTCTAGTCTGGGCCCAGGCCTCTTTCAGTAAGAAGTGGTAGCTGCTTCCATGCTTTTGTATCTGGATTGTGACTTCTTTTGACCAACAAAGTATAGTGGAAGATTCACTGAATTAACTCTAACTTTAGGCTTCAAGATGGTTAGTGAGACAGCTGAGGAAATGATTCAATTGGTAAAGCATTATGTTTGCATGGCTGAGGTTCCTGGTTTGATCCCCAGCACCACTTGTACCAGAGTTGTAATCTGGCTTCTTTTCTGTTTCTCTCTAAATCATGTAAAACTCTTTCTTTTTTCCTCTCATATGTAATCAATAAGATAAATCTTTAAAAACTGAATACGAGATTTTACTTGGAGTTCTTATGTCAACAGATGAGTTATCCAGGCTTGCTAGATGACAAAGGCTGTGCCCCCAGTCCAACTACAGACTCTAAGTAGAACCACCAGTTTCTAATCAACACTCAAGTTGAATATAGACTAGTGATTGAGACTAGCTGAGATTAGCTTAGTCTGGACAGATCACTGTTTAAGTATCTGATAGAATTACAAACAATAATGGTGATTGGTTTAAGCTCCAAGGGTATAGGGAGTTCATTTTTGAAACTTCAATAGATAACTAATACACACAATTAAAAAAATAAACATAAACAAAAGTACAATGCTAATACAGGTGATCAAGCATCTGAAGTCAATAATTCCTATAATTATAGTTTAAATTAATTTTCTCAGGGAAGATTTTTAATAGAGTTATTTGTTCTATGTCTTTTTAAAAATAAAAATAACAGTCTAATCTGTTGCAGTAGAGGAGGAGACAGAGTGGTATATAATTTTGGACTTGTAAGCATGAGGTCCGAAATTTGATCTCTAATACCAAATATGTCAGAATGCTGTTCTGACCTCTGACTCCATTTCTATTTATTTCATCTACGTGATAAATAAATAAAGCAAATAATTAAAAATTCCAACCTGTTACAATCAGGCACAGTCTTCTCAGTAAATAGGGAATCCAGGTTTCATGTCTAGTTTAATTCCCATATAGCCTAAAGATATACACATACATTTAAAATCAGCTTTTGTCAAAGGCACTGGTCTCATCTTATTCATTTAAAAATATCCATATAAGATATATTCAGAGAACAATATCAGTAACTAATGACTTTCTCCTCTGTTTTTTTATTTGTATAGTTTGGCAAATAATTTTTCTCAAGCAATGTCCTTAGGAGCTAAGTGAAAATATTAATCTATATCAACTGTAAAACAGTCACAAATCTCAAATACAATATCAACATGAAAAACATATATATCATTGTGAAAATCTAGATAATGTGTTCTACAAACATAAGAAATTTCAAGGAGGCCTAGTTAATATAACCTCTTTGGAGTGTCTTAGATAAAAAGGTAAACAGCCAGAACTTTTCTGCATAAAGTTCTTGAAAAATCACTGAGTTAATGGTGAAATATTTTTTAAACACAGGCTCAAATTTTGAGACTTAGTGATAGTATTTACTGAAAGGTAAGATAAGGTAAATTTTCATGCTGAAGAAGATACTATAATTTGCCTGAGTAGGGGTTGTGATTGATCATTAGTAGAGAAGAGTCTTCTGGGCATAACTCAAAATACTTCTGACCTAACTTTGAGACATTTGTTCTAAATTCTTTAACAGGTCTGTCTTCATACAAGTTCAGAAAGTTTTTTTAATTTAAGCTTTTAAGGATTTCACCTTATCATAAAGAGCTACAAAAAGTAACACAAGTTGTACTGATAAATTAACAAGGCAATTTGAAAGCTAGATGAATCAATTTATAGCTACCCACACAAGAATGTGAGCTAGGAAAAGTGCTAATAATAATGATTGGGTTAAATGTCTGGATTTTTGCCAATACAAAAATTTTATTCATTACTTTATACTTTAATCCAAGCTTCATATAATTAGGTCCTATAATTATGACCTCAGATAAATCTCTGAAACAAATGATTTCTTGGGCTGTACTCAGAGTCATTGATTTCACCCTCCATCCCATAAAGACAGAAATAGCTAATAACCTTATTAAATTTGAATCAGATTAAGAATGTGCATAATTGCTAAATTCTTAGAGATAACACAGTCTAAATAAGAAGTAGGGAAAACTTTCATAAGCACTACAACACAAAGTTAGTCAAACTGCGTTCTCAAATCATGAATGAGCAAATATAGTCATTGCATTATGCTGGCTTAGAATAGGCCTTTGAAGTCATATATTGAAAGTCATGTATGCACATATATTGCATACGTTTGGGTCTAAAATGTGTCAACAACTGTTGCTTTGAGTTAACTAGCTAGTATTAGGATATTTAAATATTAATCTAAAGTAATATTTAAGGTCTTCCTTTATTTCCCTGGAACTTTACCAGTTTCAGCATTTAAAACACTTATAATATAGGAAGCTTGCAGTTGTGAACAAATCAGGATGGTTCACTGGTCATTATATCAGTTGATTCTCTGAACCTTAATCTCCTCTATTGTAAAATGGGATGACTAGAATAAATGATACATGTAAAATTTCAATTAATTATAAAATTTACATTTTAAATCACCATTATTTCATTCAATCTGATTATATCTTCACTTAAAAAACTGGGTTCATATTTTTCAGAATTTCGAAGTTACAAAAAGCTAGACGATAGAGAAACAAGGGGCAATGATTGGGACAAGAGACTGTCCCATTTTGAGATTAAGAGGCTTCCACTTCACAGTATTGCCCTGCCCAGCCCAATCTACATCAGATCCCTTTTCTTTTATTTGGAAGTCATCAATAACAAAGGTTCTGAATAGACATCAGCCTCCAATGAGAATGAAAGCAGGGCTTTGTAAAACCATGAATACAGGATGCAGTGACCTGGTTAGTACAGGGCTGATCAAAATAAAAGAAAAGCTTTCTCTAGCTGGGACCAAGAGGCTGCTTATCTCTTTGGATCCCATATTGAGTCACTCTGAAAGATACAAGTCTAAAAGAATGTATGTGGTTATTTTCTTGCTCCCCTCCCCATGAACATCTTCATCAGACAATTTAGCTATTGTCAGAGACAAAGAGATTCTCACTGGGGCCATTAGAGTTTACTAGCATCATCCTTCTGAAAGAAGGTATTTTATAGAACTAAAAGAAAACTGATCTTCTTTCCATCAAAAAAGTTTATCAAATCTAAAAACAATATCCCCATAGAAGAAACAATTAAGAAAACTAAATAACCGACATTAAGTGCCTATAGTTTGTTACCCACAGCCAACAAAATGTCGGATCAATTTAACTGTTGACAGCTGAGTCAGATACTTTACCCTGAACATCTCCATAAGCAGAATAGAGATTATAGTGTCTCCTCAAGGTTCTGATGCAGTGACTGTGTCATTATAAGAATGGAAGATAGATTCAGAGATGCATGCAGTTCTAGGGAGAGAAAAACATATTTTTATAATTAGCATCTACTAATTTAAAATTTTATGACATGGAAAAACAGGAATAGCAGTCTTTTATCTACTGATAACCTAGTAGAAAGTGAATTTAAATTTTATATATTTTTCTCCTACTTAAATATATCATAATGATCCATATAACAAACCCAAACTCCCTAGACTAATAATATTTAAGATCCATCACTATGTATCACGATCTAGATTTTCAATTACATTTATCCATTCTGAGGTACAATCTTATTCTCTAAACAACTCTGCTCTCACCCTCATTTACCAAGTACTCCTGGACATTTTCAGCTCTGTGTCTTTCTTTTATAACACTGTTTACCTAAAATGACAACCCATTTCCTTTTACTACAGTAGACCTGTTTATTCTCTAGTTTCCATCCATACACAAAGCCTTTCCTGAGTTTACTAGCCTACAGTACTTCCTACCACTTTGAATTCTTAGGGAACATATTGAAAAGCCTACATTAGGCACATAACAACCAAGTGCATTAGCTAATTTCACATATATAAAGTTTTTTTTTCTTTTCTTTGCCTCCAGGGTTATTGCTGGGGCTCAGTGCCTGTACCATGAATCCACTGCTACTGGAGGCCACTTTTTCCCCTTTTGTTGCCCTTGTTGTTGTAGCCTCCTTGTGGTTATTATTGTTGTTGTTGATATCGTTCGTTGTTGGATAGGACAGAGAAAAATCGAGAGAGGAGGGGGAGACAGAGAGGGGGAGAGAAAGATCGACACCTGCAGACCTGCTTCACTGCCTGTGAAGTGACTCCCCTGCAGGCAGGGAGATGGGGCTTCAAACAGGACCCTTACACCAGTCCTCGTTCTTTGTGCCATGTGCACTTAACCCCCTGCACTACCACCCAACCCCCACATATATGTCTTATAAACATTCTAGGGAGTTTGATGCTTATATCATGAGGAGAGTAACTTATTCCTTGCATTTCTTTTGTTATTATTAATTTGAAATACTATACTTTATTGATTCCTCAATTAAGTCACAAGAACATGCCCTTAGATATTTTCCCATTGGTCTAAAACAACTTAAAGGATGAATAAAAAAGGGCTCCTTTGGGGGTCATCTAACTGTCTCTTTTAAATAAAATATATGAAAAATAAATAAAAAGGAAGGATAATTAAAGCTAGAAGAATAATAATAAACTTCAGAAGAATGGTAATAGATAATATTAGATTACAGAAAACTGAGCTAGCGTAAGGGTGTTTCTTCCTGGGCACAAGCTCTCTGGGTTGGAGAGAACTCAACCTGAGCTGAGTAAAGACTCAGCAAGACAGACCAGGCACTGCTGGCAAGCAGGAACACAATGTGTCTTTACTGATCAGAGACAAAGCTTTTAGAAATGGAAGTGACAAGTTGGAAAAGGAAATGGCTAGGAAAGGGGTTGGAGAAAAGGAAAGAGCGGGAAGGTAGAAAGCTTCTGTAGCAACAGTTGCTAGGGTTTTAATTGGCGGGATTAATGTACCCTGCAGTCAGGGCGGGTCTCAAGGTAGAATGAAGATAGATCAGGCAAAACGCTGATTATGTAAATAGTCCATAGTATCAGCAATGGAGCTTGGAGCAGGGGGGCTGCTGGACAACAGAAAGATTATAAAATCCTAAAGTCAGATAAAAACGGCACTTGTCCTAGGGCAAATAGAAAAATACATGGAAAATCTGAGGTTATAAGACAATAGCCATTGTCTGAAGAATGGAAATACTTAGCTAAATAATTTATTGTGTTATACTTATTATGGCAAATGCTGATTTAGAGGTATAAACAATGTTGTATTGAAGTGATATAGTCATTGAGTATTTAAGAAAAATCAGACTGGAAACTATACAATAAACTGCTGGGAAATTGTGCAGATGAAGTCACATCTGCCATGTTGTCCCCTCAGGCTACTGCTAGTTCGCCGCCTGGATACTGCAGCTAGGAATAATGGAATCAAAACCAACCCGGTCAGCCTCCCTCCAGCTCTGGCCGGGGGGGGTGGGCACCAGTGGCTTTGGTGACTCTAGATAACCTCGGGCCGATCGCACGCTCCCCGTGGCGGCGACCACCCATTCGAACGTCTGCCCTATCAACTTTCGATGGTAGTCGCCGTGCCTACCATGGTGACCACGGGTGACGGGGAATCAGGGTTCGATTCCGGAGAGGGAGCCTGAGAAACAGCTACCACATCCAAGGAAGGCAGCAGGCACACAAATTACCCACTCCCGATCTGGGGAGGTAGTGACAAAAAATAACAATACAGGACTCTTTATAACAATACAGGCCCTGTAATTGGAATGAGTCCACTTTAAATCCTTTAACGAGGATCCATTGGAGGGCAAGTCTGGTGCCAGAAGCCACGGTAATTCCAGCTCCCATAGCGTATATTAAAGTTGCTGCAGTTAAAAAGCTCATAGTTGGATCTTGGGAGCGGGCGGGCGGTCTGCAGCGAGGTGAGCCACCGCCCGTCCCCGCCCCTTGCTTCTCGGCGCCCCCTCGATGCTCTTAGCTGAGTGTCCCGTGGGGCCCGATATGTTTACTTTGAAAAAATTAGAGTGTTCAAAGCAGGCCCGGCTAGCTCAGTCGGTAGAGCATGAGACTCTTAATCTCAGGGTCATGGGTTTGTGCCCCACGTTGGGCGCCAGATGTTGTTTTGCGGGCTGCGGAGAAAAGAGAGAGGAGGTCCGGAGCGAAGAGGGAACACAAATCTTTATTTGCGCTGGCACCTCAGAGTTGGGTGATAGAAAAGCAGGTTGGGCCACATGGAGGTAGCAAAAATGGCCGCCTCACACAGTAACCTTTCCTGCGTCTGAACACTGAAGTGAAGCGCTGGCAAGAGAGTGAGGTGCGGAAGAAGAAGGGCTTTTATAGGAGCAGCTTTCGCGAGAATGGGAAGGGGGAGGAGTAACCATAGCACTCCAGGATAGGATAATAACTCTCGTGAGAATGGGAGGGGGGAGGAGTGACCAAAGCACTCCAAATATCGAGGGGAAATAGACAATAAACCAAGCTATAAACCAAGCTATAAACCAGCTATAAACCAAGCCAAATTTAAAATTTTCAGTTTAATGTAATCTCATTAATTTATTTTTGTTTCAGTTTCCTTTGCTGTTGGACTCCAGTATTTGAAAATGCTTCTGAAGCATAGATCATGAAGTGTTCTGCCAATGCTTCCTTCTATGCCTTTGATCCACTTGGAGTTGACTTTTGTTAATAGTGATATGTGGTGATTCAATTTCATTCATCTATACATTTCAACTCAATTTTCTTAACACCTCTTGTTAAACTTTTCTTTCTGAGTTTAGTATTGGTTTTGGAACCTCTTTGTCAAAAACTAGTTACCCATAGGTATGGGGGCTTGTTTCTGAGCTTTAAATTCTATTCCACTGTCGTGTGCATGTTTTGCTTCTAGTACCAGACAGTTTGAGGTCAGGAAATATGATGCCTCCAGTCTTGTTCTTTTCTCTCAAGATTGCTTTGGTAATCCTAGGGACTTTCTGGTTCCAGATAAATTTTTATAGCTTTTGTTCTATTACTTTTTTAAAAAATTAGTGGTACCTTGATGGGGATGACATTAAATCTGTATATAGCTCTAGGTAGGATGGTCATTTTGATGATGCTAATTCTTCCAATCCCAGGTCATGGAATATCTTTCTATTTCTTGTATCTTTTTCTAGAGAAATAATTTTTCAAAGGGACAGGTGGAGGGTCTCTGGTATAGTGGTATTGGGGTAATGGTAGTAGGTGCAGTGACTTATATACACACATATTTATACGTTTGATACTATACTTCTAATTGTGTAAGATTATAAACCAATGTTAAATTAATTTTTTAAAAAAGAAAGGAACAAAATTGACAGCAATAAATGCCTTCAAAAAGACACACTTATTGGACACTTGGGTTGCTTCCATGTTATAGATATTAAATATTGTGCTGCTAGGAATGTAGGTATCAAAAATTCTTTTTGAGTGGGTATGTTTGGTTCCTTAGGATATATTACTAGAAAAATTGCAGGGTCAGAGAGTAGGTCTGCATCTATCATTCTGAGACTTCTCCAGATTGCTTTGCACAAGGGTTGGACCAATTTACATTCCAATCAACAGTGCAGGAGGGTTCCTTTGTTCCCACAACCTCTCCAGCATTTGTGGTTGCTACCTTTTCTGATGTATGACATTCTGATCTCATTGTCTTTATTTGCATTTCTCTGCAAATCAGTGACTTGGAGCATTTTTTCATGTTTGTTGGCCTTCTGGACCTCTTCTTTCATGAATTTTCTGTTCACACCCTCTCCTCAATCTTGGATGGGGTTATTTTTTTTTCTCTGAGTTTAGTGAGCTCTTTATATATTGTAGTTATTAGCCTTTTGTCTGATATATGGCATCTAAAGATCTTCTCCCATTCTGTAATGGGTCTCTTTGTTTGGGTGGTGGTTTCTTTTGCTGTGCTGAAGCTTAAATGAGTAGTTGAGTAAGTTGTGATCTATATACACAATGGAATACTATTCAGCTATTAAAATTGGTGGACACAGTTTCTTCACTCCATCTTGGATGGAGCTTGAGGGAGTCGTGTTAACTGAGAGAAGTCAGAAAGAGAATAATGAATACAGGATAATCTCACTCATAAACAGAAGTTGAAAAATAAGAGTAGAAGAGAAAACACAAAGCAGAAAGTGGAATGTATTTGATGTATTGCACCAAAGTAAAAGACTCTGGGGTGGGTGTGGAGGGACATGCAGGTCCTGGAACAAGATGGCAGAGGAGGATCTAATGGGTTGAATCGTTATGTGGAATACTGAGAAATGTTATGCATGTATAGACTACTGTATTTTACTGTTGACTGTAAACCATAATAATAATAATAATAATAATTTAAGAAAGACAAACTTGAGTCCTTTGGAGGAAAATACATGGAACTGGAAGTGATTATGCTTAGTGAAATAGGAAAAGAGGTGAAAGATAACTACTAGATGGTTTCACTCATATGCAGAATCTAGAGAAATGAAACACTTAAACTTGCAGTTGGGGCGGGCAGAAGTAAACAAACTGTCTTTAAGACTTTTTGAGAACTATGGTGGTTATAGTTGGGTGGAGGCACAGAACTTTGGTGATAGATTCAATGTGGAACTACACCCTGTATTCTTATAACCTTGCAAACCACTTTTTATCACAACTTAAAAAAATAATTAGCTTATAAAATGGCACTTTAGATTATGCTTTTTTTATTTTGTCATCTCTGGAGCTTCAACTTTTTCAGATATATATATATGTCAGACTACCTTCGCGAGCGGAGACAGATGACCCGGGACTCATGGCTGGGTTGTACACAGTATCTCTTTATTCATGTAGGGTGCAGCGCAATCTAAACCAAGCTATGCTAAAACTAAACTAAAAACTAAACTAAACTAAAAACACAATCCTATATATACTCGCCAAGTAGGGCGGAAACAGGATGTGACGCAGAGAGGGTGGAGCAAAAAGTGACTGGTGCAAATCAGGGCGTACTACAAGAGGGGGCAGAGCAAAAAGACATCATGAACCAAAAAGACATCATGAACCAATGCCATGCAGGCATGCTGCTGCTTAGCTATGTAAATAAAATAGTGTTAAGCAGGGGGGATTAAACCAAATGAAACAGAAGAGGTTTTTAGAAGCAGAATTAGAAGCATACCAACATATATGTTTGTGTGTGTGTGTGTGTCTGTGTGTGTGTGTGTGAAAGGTATAAAATTAATTTCTTTGCATGTGTATATTCAGTTGTTCTAGCATACTTTGTTTAAAGGATTGTCTTCCATTATACTACTTTTGTTTCTTTTTTATATATTTTTAAGATTTACCTTCTTTCTATATTTATGTATTTAGGAGTGAGAACCACAGCATCACTCTGGAAGTTTCTAGGAATTGAACTTGGGACTGCATGCCTGAAAGTTCATGGATAGAGCTATCCATGGCACCACCTCGCAGGCTACTACTTCTTTTTTAAATGATTATTTGAATATATGTATAGGAGTCCATTTATAGGCTCTTTAGTCTATCCTACTCATTTATTTCTCTGTTCTTTTACTAATTTCTTGACTACTATGTTTTTAAGAGTGCTAAAGTTGAATTGCATCAGTCCTCCATTAGTACCATGTTGATTATTATGGGTCATTTTCCTACATATATAATAAGCATTAGAAGCAATCTTTCAATATCCATAAAATAACCTGCTGGGATTTTAATTATAATTGTATTCAATTCATAGAGCAAATTGGGAAAAACTTACATCTTGACAATATTGAGTCTTCCTGTCCAAGAACATGGAATACCTCTCCACTTATTTAATTTTCCTTTCATTTCATTTCCTCATATTTTTCATATACATATGTATTAAATTTGTACTTAAGAATTTAATTGGGTAGATGCTAATATAAATGGTACTTCATTTGTGCTTTAAAATTCTGCTTGAGCCAAAGAATTGTGAGACAAGAACAGTTTTAAAAGACTCCCTGATCCCAGAGGGATAGAGAATGGGAAAGCTATCAGGGGAGGGGGTGGGATATGGAGATTGGGTGGTGGGAATTGTGTGGAATTTTACCCCTCCTACCCTATGGTTTTGTTAATTAATCCTTTCTTAAATAAAAAAAAGACTCCCTGAGATATATTTATATGTAATACATTTATACATTAATTATATTCATAATACTTTAAATATAACACATTCACAAGCATATGCTTTTTATCAATGATGTTATTTTTCTCTCCAGTATTTTTAAATTTTCCCCATCTTTTGTTTCTTTATTTTAATCATCCTTCTTATCATATATGATAAGTACCTTGACTTTCTTTAATTTTGTGCTTATTTCTGAAATTACTTGATCTAGTTTTATTTTTATTCTTCACACTGCACTAGTTCTTATTTACCTCTTCATTCTGACCTGCAGCCACCTCCAGATACCTGCCTGTCTCTCCTTTTAGCATGAATATTTTTATTTGCCATATTCCTGCTAGCTGAGTTAAAATTCATTTTGCAACACTGTTTATTATATTTAATCCATTTTGAAGAAATTTTTTCTACTTTATTTCCTTCACATATTGAAGATAATCACTGCTATTTTTCTTATAGTACATAGTGTCTTGCCTGAGTGTGATGCATTCAACTTTTGTATTGCTTACATTTCATTTGAATGAAATGTTTTTTTTTTCTGGGACAAACTATTGTGTGAATGAACTGAGATGAAGTGGATGTAAGACAGTATTCAGTAGAGGATTTGCTTTACCATATGTGAAGGTTTTGGTTTGAGCCCTGGCACTCAAAGGGAACACCATGTGAGGTATGAGGAGATCTCTGCTGATGTTGAAACAGTGTTGTAGTATCTCTACTGTTTCTCTCTCTCTCTCTTGCTCTCCACCCTCATTTACTAAATAATGAGAAAGAAGAAAAAGAAAAGAAAAAAAAATGAGTCTGTGAGAGAGCTCTATATGCAAAAGGCTTTGCTTTCATCCCCATACTCTGCTTTCCCTCTGCTCCTGCTTCTTCATTCTTGTTTCTCTCTTCCACTAGAGGTTGTTTTTGTTTTTTCCCCCAGGGTTATTGCTGGGTCTTGGTGCCAGCACTACAAATGCACTGCTCTTGATAGCCTTTTTCTTTTTCTTTTTTCTTCTTTTAATTTTTAATAGATAGGAGAACAGAGAGAATTGAGTGTGTAATGGGAGATACAGTGGAAAAGAAAAAGAGGCACCTTTAGAACTGCTGCACTGCTAATGAAGTATCCCTTCTACAGACAGGAAGAGGGGGCCTGAACTCAGGTCCTTAAGCTTGATAACTTGTGCTCTTAATCAGGTGTGCCATCACCCAGCCTCCAGGACTACTTTTCAGCTCTGGCTTATGGTGGTGCCTGGGATTGTACCTGAAAGCTTGGAGCCTCTTTTTTTTTTTAATTTTTATTTAAGAAAGTATTAATTAACAAAACCATAGCGTAGGAGGGGTACAATTCCACACAATTCCCACCACCCATTCTCCATATCCCACCCCCTCCCCTGTTAGCTTTCCCATTCTCTAGCCCTCTGGGAGCATGGACCCAGGGTCATTGTGGGTTGCAGAAGGTAGAAGGTCTGGCTTTTGTAGTTGCTTCCCTGCTGAACATGGAAATTGACTGGTCGGTCCATACTCCCAGTCTGCCTCTCTCTTTCCCTAGTAGGGTCTCTGGGGAAACGGAGCTCCAGGACACATTGTCTTAAAAGCATGAAAATGGTTTGCATGACAATGTGCTACTCACTCTACTCTGAAATTAAAAATGTGTGTGTGTGTGTGTGTGTGTGTGTGTGTGTGTGTTTTGTGTTTTCAAGGGATCTTATTGCTATAGTTTATATCTTTTACCAAATGATGTGTGTTTTTCTGAAAGACAAATACCAGGTAGTTTTACTCACATTTACAATAGAAAGAATAGAAACATAAGAATTTGAAAAAATAAGAAAGAGCCAAATAGTCCCTAAGACTTTGTGGAAACTATAATGGTCCTCATTTGGAAGGGGAAGTAAAGAAGTGGGTGCACAGTACTATGTGGTATGGAAATATACTCCTGTAATCTTATGATCTTGTAAATCTTGTATTAAATGACTAAAATAAATTTTTAAAACTCTGCTTGTGCATTTAAAATTGAGTAAAGTACTTAGGACTAAAATATGAATAAGATCATTAGAACTATTATTAAATTTGATGGTCACATTTTAAAGATATAGGATAAAGAATTTAGTTAATCAATCATTTTATCATTAAAATGCTAAGTTACCTCTAAATTTTAATTTAATCTTCTGTACGGCTATCATGGTCCTAACTGAATGCACATTTATTTTACTATGCTAAAATCTCCAAATTGAGATGCATGGCACTCCTCTTACTACCCCTAATCTGTACTAAATTATGTCAACAGGTATTCTCATTATTTTGCATTTTCATAGAAATATATTTTTTGGCACCAAAGTAAGAAAGCAGAAGTACACTAGAGTTTGCAGTGAGTACCTCCCTAATACTTCATCTCCACTTTTCCAAGCTTTGGGTTCATGATTGCTCAACAATTTGTTTGGCTTTGTATGTTAACTCTCTTTTCAGTCACCAGGTTCCAGGTGTCATCAGGATGCCGACCAGACTTCCCTGGATTGAAGACCCCACCAATATGTCCTGGAGCTCAGCTTCCCCAGAGACCCACCCTACTAGGGAAAGAGAGAGACAGACTGGGAGTATGGACCGACCAGTCAACACCCATGTTCAGCGGGGAAGCAATTACAGAAGCCAGACCTTCTACCTTCTGCAACCCACAATGACCCTGGGTCCATGCTCCCAGAGGGATAGAGAATGGGAAAGCTATCGTGGGAGGGGGTGGGATATGGAGATTGGGCGGTGGGAATTGTGTGGAGTTGTATGCCTCCTACCCTATGGTTTTGTTAATTAATCTTTTCTTAAATAAAAAAAAAAGAAATATATTTTTTTACAAACTCTCAATTAACACATGTTTTACATTTAACGTTTTGGGAAAAGTGAAAATGGACTATCATTGAACTTAACAAGCTAATAAAAGGAAGGTGGGGTTAGAGATACAGCTTAATATTTATACCTAGGTTCAATCCCCTGTACTACCATAGTCCAAAGCTGAGCAGTGCTAGAAAAAGAAGGAGGAGGAGGAGGACCAGGAGGAGGAGAAACGGGAAGAGAAGGAGAAGGAGAAGGAGAAGAAGCATAGGAAGAAGAAGAATGGGGGAGTAGGAGAAGGAAGAGGAGGAGAAGAAGGAAGAGGATAAGAGGGAGGAGGCAGGGAAGAGGAAGAAGGGGAAGGAGTAGAAGGAGGAGAAGGAGGAGGAGGGAAAGGAAAAGGGGGGAAAAGAGAGAAAGTAAGGAAGAAAGGAAGAGAAAGAGAAGGAGAAAGAAAGAAGAAAAAAGAGAGAAGGGAAAGGAGGGAGGGAAGAGGGAGAGAAGACTAGAAATTTAATTTGGGATAGAGAATAGAAGATAATTAATACAAAAATGAAAGATGGCAGGCAGGAGATCATATGAAGTAGCCCTGGAAATGAGATATACAGTCAGCATCCCTTCTCACACTACTATTTAATATAACCCTGTAAGAGGAAGAAAGAGAGAAGACAAATGAGACTTGACACCTACTTTATTGTTGGTATGCTTCACATTGGTTTGGTCTCACTCCCCCGCCTCCGGGAGATCGTGGTTTAGTCTTTGCCATTCTCACTTCTCCCTTCTACCCGCCTTCTATCGTATGTACTTCCTGAGTTCCTGCAGCTGCCGCTGGAGGAGAAAGATGGAGGACGACATGATGTGGTGATGAGATTAGACTAGTTTTTGAATCATTGCTCCTGAATAAAGAAATACAGCTTCTCTGCTCAGCCGTGTGTCCTCGAGTCTCTGTCTACCGCCTCAAAGCTAGCCCAGCCTACGGGTACCCTGAACTCTAACGACACTTTATCTTTCTCATTCTGAAATTCCATCCCTAAATATAGGTTATTTATCCTATCACCTGAAAGGGAAAACATTCAACTAAAAACCTTTAAGTTATTCAAACCTCTAGGCAATTTATAAAACTCAAGCTATGGTAGCTTTGGTGAACTTCGTAGATGAGGAAACAGGAAAATGTGGAACAATACCTTTCCTGGTCTGGGGAAACTTTGCTTTGGATATGGCCAAATGTCTTCAGATATATAATTTCTTCCAGGCCAGTAACATAGTTCACTTGGATAGTGTCCTGCTTTGCAATGCATACACCCCATGTTTGAGCCCAGACCCCACCATGTTGAATGAATTTTTGGTGTTGTAGTATCACTCTCTCTTTCTACCTCTCTATTTCTCATTTCTTTATTTTACTTAATAGGACAGAAAGAAACTTAAAGCAGGAAGGGAAATGGAAAGGGAGAAAGGACACCTGAAGCACTGTTTCATCATTCATAAAACATTCCCCCTGCAGGTGAAGTCAGGGGGCCTGAACCTGGGTGCTTGAGGAAGGCAGTGTGTGTGCCTAACTGGGTGTGCCACTGCTGGGCACATAATGATGATTTATTTATTCTCAAGTCATATTGCAACACATTGCACTCTCAAAGCAACATCCATGCATGGCATGACTTATGCACATTATGTGCTCATGAACTAGGGATATTGGGAGGCTTGTCTATAAAAGTCTACCTCAGTGTGTTCATTTTTTTTCTTATTTTTAGAATTTATTTATAAAAATTGCCTTGGCTATAGGACTCAGAAAGGTGAAACTCAGATGTATGGCCAGACAACATAGGTGAAACCACTCTTCAAGCCAGTTCCTCATTTTTCTTGCCCCACACCAAACTCTCCATTCTTATTCAATCCATACAGGATACCATATGACATTCAAGAGTGGGGGGATCAAAAGCATTGGAGACTTGCTCTCCAGGAAGTGACACACCTGGTGAAGTGCACATGTTAGAGTGCACAAAGACCAGAGTTCAAGTCCCTGGTCCCCACCTGCAGGATGGAAGTTTCATAAGTGATGAAACAGTGCTGCAGGTGTCGCTCTATTTCTCTATCCCCCTCCCCTCTCAATTTCTCTGTGTCTCTATCCAATAAATAAATAAATAATTTTAATAAGAAAATAAAAATATTTTAAAAACTTATTTAGAAAAAAGCATTGGGGAATCAAGAGAGAGCTCAGCTATTGTTTACCATGAGTGAGAAAATCATGTTCAAGGTCCCAAGCCACCAGGTGTGAACACTTCCATGGGAAACTTCAGGAGAATTGAAGCAGTGCTGTGTTCTCTCATCTCTCTTTCTCTTTCTATGCCACCTGCTATCTACAAAGGAAGAGAGGCCAGGGGAGATAGTATAATGGATATATAAAGAGACTCTTATGTCTGAGGCTCCAAAGTCCTGGGCTCTACCTCCTCCATCACTATAAACCAAAGCTGAGCAGTACTCGGGCTAAAAAATAAATAAATATAAATAAATAAATAATAGGAGAGAGATAGGATACCAGAGAGTTGTAAAATAGTACAGGCATGGAGCTCCAGCAACAACTCAGTGGCAAAAGAAATAAAAATAAATTCAAAGGTATTTCAATTAAAGTTAGGAAGCCAATTCTGCATAAGTATGAACCTCAAAAAAGCATCTACAATGTTTCATAATCTATTTGATTAGGCTCTCTTCCAGCTGCACAGACTCTCAGTATGCTTGGTTCTATTTTTCCACATTCATGAATGCCAGAATATCTCAGTATTTTGCACACATGCTGAAATATCTGCAAATGAATAATTTTACCTACAGGAGAGCAACAACTGAAAATTGAGTACATTTGCATTCTTCATACCCTAGGGCAAATGCCCTCTTTCAGATTATTTTTTTCCTCCCTATTTTGCTTGAAAGAAAAGACAAATTCAATGTAAGAAAAAAAGTAATGATTACTGATTCTAGCCCTGTGGAAGACGTTGATGCTGAGTATTTTATCTACTTCCATCCTCATAATGTACATATATTTTGAGAAATTGAGACTTTTATGTCAGTCTACTACACCATGTTACTATTCCAGTTCACCAGAATTTATATTAATCAAACAAGTAGAAACTACAGCACTAAGGATCAGGTTCTGCCTTGGCCAGTGTTTCACAAAATATATGGCCATAAGAAGGCACCAAACATGTCCTCTTCTAAGAGAGCAAAATTTCAGGGTAGCTACACTGTCTGAAGTCATGTGCTGAGGCTATTAAGGGCATAACCATCAGGCCAGACAATTGAACCCAGGTCTTGGTATCTGTGTGATTTTGGAGTGAATCTGGTCATGGGATCTTGGGGTTCTATAATCTTTCACACATTCATTCTGCAAATACTTGTTGAAAGCCTACTGTGTCAGGCATTCTTCTGGATGCTGATAATGAAGAAGTGAGTTAAACAACACAAGTCCTTATAGAACCTATATCCCAGGAATAGAACCTGCATCCTAGGAGTGTACAGTGTCTGTCACAATATGAGGTGTATATATATATATATATAGTAAGAATGTGATAAATGCCAACTATTATCGTTACTTTTTTTTAGTGATAGAGACAGAAAGAAATAGAATGTGGTGAGGGATAGACCTTCAGAGCTCCACTGTTCATAAAGCTTCCTCCTTCCTGTGGGGGGGGCGCCAATGGCTTGAACCCTGGTCCTTGTACATTTATTTATAAAATATTTATTTTATTTATAGGACAGATATAAATTGAGAGTGTAAAGTGAAATACGGGGAGAGAGAGAGAGAGAGAGAGAGAGAGATCTGTAGCACTGCTTCATTTCTCAAGAAGTTTCCCCCCATTCAGGTGAGAACTGGGCCCTTGTGCATAACATATGCACTCATCCAGGTGCCCCATCATCCAATTCCCCTGCTTCTCCTTCTCTTCCTCCTCCTCCTCCTCCTCCTCCTCCTCCTCCTCCTCCTCCTCCCCCTCTTCCTTGTTTTATTAAAGAAAGATTGAAAGAGACTACAGCACCAAAGCTTAGCTCCCTTCAATGTGGCCAGAGCCAGACTTAAACTTAGGTCACACTCATGATAAAGCAACACATGATCCAAGTTAGCTATTTCATCATACCTTCTTGAGCTTGTTAATGTGTGTACTCTGATGGCTGCACCAATACTGGGCCCTTATTACTGTCCTTTTAAAATAGAAATTCTTATCTTTGCAAAAGTTGAACTAAAATAAATATAGGTAACAGTAGTGAAGCTTTTAGTATATAGAGATAGGGTAGTGAATGGAGAACACTGTCCCCTAAAGTGTCAGGAGTAATTTTCTGTCAGCTAAGACTGGAGGGTTCCAATGTGAGTTATTTCGTCCATATTTATTTGAACTCTAGTAAGAATGTCAGGTTGAATGGGTAATATTGTTTCCCTGAACATTTCTGAAAAATAACTGGACCTGGGTTTTATTTTTATTTCTGCCTATACAAAAATAATGTAGGTCTGTAGAGGAAAAGGAACTACAGGTGCTACAGTAATTATTTTAAATAATTTAAACATAAGAGCTCATCTCCCATACCATTCAAAACTAAGATTATTTTTATTGCTGCTGTAAGAAAACTGCAGCTGGACCCAATTTTCTTTATAAGCTTCAGAAGCTAGTAGATGTGTACAAAACAATGATTTCACCGCTTATCAGTTTCCTGGCTAGTCCAAGGATTTCCTAGCTAATATAGCACCAGGAAAATCTAGAATTCAATCCCAGTTTCAGAAGATCAGCTTTCTGAAGTCAAGGGAAGACACTGACAACAAATAAGCTCTGACTACAAAAAGCTTATTAATCTTCCCAGTACCTTAGGAAACAAGACCAATCGTCCTAAATTCTCAAGGAGTAGTCTAAATGTTCTTTGGTTACAGATCTTGACATTAAAATCCCATTTAATTTTGTTCAGTTTATTCAGAATATTTTGGTGCCCTTAAGTGTTAAAAGTTGGAAGGCTGGGCCATGGTGCACCTAGTTAAGCTTACATATTACCAAGCTCAAGGTTAGAGCCCCCACTTTGCACCTACAAGGAGTCTGCTTCACTAGTACTAAAGCAGGTGTGTAAGTGCTTATTTTCCTCTCCCTTTCTCTTTTCTTTTTTTAGATACTTCCTTGATCTATTTCAAGATAAGACTATTTTTAAATATATTTAAAATTTTTAATATTTACTTACTTATTTTCCCTTTTGTTGCCCTTTTTATTGTTGTAGTTATTGTTGTTGTTGTTATTGATGTCCTCATTGTTAGATAGGACAGAGAGAAATGTAGAGAGGAGGGGAAGACAGAGAGAGGGAGAGAAAGATAGACACCTGCAGACCTGCTTCACTGTTTATGAAGCGACTCCCCTGAAGGTGGGGATCCAGGGGCTTGAACCCGGATCCTTAAGCTGGTCCTTGTACTTTGTGCCACCTGTGCTTAACCTGCTGCACTACCACCTGATTCCCAACCTCTCTATTGCTGTCCTCTCTCAATTTCTCTACGTCCTATAGGAAAAAATAAATTAAGGAAGGAAGGAAGGAAAATAAAAAGATGGCCACCAGGATTAGTGAATTCTTAATAATTCTTAATACTGGCATGGAACCCCAGCAATAAACCCAGCAATATTGGTGGCAATAAAAAATATATATATAAATGTTAAAAAGTTTATTTCATTACAAATATATTTGTTGAATTTTCAGAAAAATGAAAAAAAAATTTAAAGCAACCTGCCATTTATCCTGTGCCCTAAATATTTGTTGGTTGATCTATCTTTAGCTCAAGGTTAGCAAGTTATTCTGGTGGTTGTGGTAGTTATGGTTTTTGACACGTGTCAACTGGTTTACATTTCTACTCAAAATGTCTAAGAAAACAGAAATGAAGCGAAATCTGAATAAAGACAACAGGAAGGACATTAAGGAATCCTTTAGCAGATAGTTTCTATCAAACATTCCTTATAATAAGAGTTCTGCTTATAACTTAGTACTTCTTTGCTATTCCATTTCTATGAATTTCTTTCTACCTTACACAAAATAATTTAACTTTGACTTTCTTATCTTTGCAGAAGTCTCAGGGCAAAGTAAAGAGCTTCAAATACTTTTCTGTGGTCTTTAAAGAGGTAGAAAATATCGACCAAAATAAGGGGCAATCTGTAGACTTCATAAAAAATACTCTGAAAAAAATACACTGCAGTGTTGTTTTTTTAACTAATTATACCTCTTTTTCACTATGGTGGTCCTTTTTTTGTTTGTTTGTTACTGCTGTGGCTTCATTACTACAGGCTAACTTTTTCAGATAGAAAGACACAGAGACACAGAGAGGGAAAGAGGAAATTGTTTCAAAGTACCCCCACCCAGTGCACAAGCACTAATACATGTTATTTGAATTGAAAGCTGGACAGGACATGGTCTGCTCACTGGATGTGAGAACAAAAATCACTTGGTTATTGCATATGTATCATAGTACTACCTAGTTTCTTTAACAATACTCCCAAGAAATGTACTAGTACTTTTAACACAGAGAAAAGGGAAAGGAAAATACTGAACATGAAATCCAATGAGATTGACTTAATATAAGCCATAACTCTGCCCATAAATGGAAGCTGTGAATATACAATAGAAACTAAAGACAAATAGCAATTATTTACTCAGGAAGTGCACACTCACATGCTTGCCAACAGTGTAAATAAAGATGTGGGTTTTCTTTCCTACTGAGTAAGAAGGCAGCAAGTTTTTCAGGGTGACCTTTAGAGGTCAGTATGATGAAAGGTAGTAACCAGGCTAAGTCACAAAATATTCTGAGTCTACTGTCCAAAAGTGAATTCTTCTGAAGTCACTGATGAGCAAGTGACTGATCCTGACCTTGAGGGCTGATAATCTAACTCTGGAGACTAATTCCAAGGCTCTATGGTGTCACAACACCAGAATTAAACTTCTCACTGTGAAATCTTGGATATGTCACTTAAGTCTTCTTTAGAATAAAATTAGAGTATGTGAGGAGCCAGGTGGTGGCGCACCTGGTTAAGCACTCACATTACAGTGTGCAAGGACCAAGAGTCAAGCCTCCAGTCCCCTCCTTGCAGGGAAAAAGCTTCACAAGTGGTGAAGCAGTGTTGCAGGTGTCTCTGTCTCTTTCTCTCTATATCGCCCCTCCCCTTTCAATTTTCTCTGTCCTTATCCAATAATAAATAAATAAAAATATTTTAAAAAGAAAAAGAAAGAAAGAAAGAAGGAAAGAAAGAAAGAAAGAAAATCTTTAAAGAGAGAGAATGTGTGTGAGAGACTGTGTGTCAGGAAAATCAGTAAATCCAAATCAGAACTCAGGGTCTGACTGTGCCTAGGCATGAGTTTCATGAGTTCATCTGCACACAGACAGCTAAAATGAAACTGAGCTGGAAGGTAGGTAGCAAGAAGTAAAATGGGATGCTAAAGAGTAAAGTAAGTGTAATATACATCCTGAAACTCAGGCAGTGATTAACTGGAAGTTGAACTGAGGTACTATCTTATTCTAAACTTTAAGAGGACTGGAATCCACTCAAGCATGAACGTAAGATAAAAACATTAAGGAAGTTCTAGAATACCTGGAGGGCATTGAAAAAGAAGAACGAGATACTTGGGATGTTCAGCAGTAATCTTTGAAGAGAATCTGATCCAGGGAAGTGTGGTTAAAAAAAATATAGTGGTGGGGGCTAGGTGGTGGCTCAACTGATTGAGCACATACATTATCATACTCAAGACCCAGGGGGTTCGAGCCCCCACTCCCCACCTGCACAGGGAACACTTCATAGGTATCTATCTTTCTCTCTGTCCTCTCTGTCTCCTCTTATCCCCTCCCTCAATTTCTCTCTGTCCTGTTAAACAAAAACAGAAAGAAATATGGGAGGGGATAGTGGCTGGGGAAATAGCTCAACTGGTGGAGGACTTCATATACTGAGATGGTGCTCTAGCTTGTCTCTCCTATCTGTCTCATGTGACTCTCTCTCTGTCTCTCTGTCTGTACCTCTATCTTACCAAATCATTAATAAAAATTATTTAAAAAAATGTAAAACATGTAGGTTACAGATGTAGCTCAGTTATATAATGAATGCTTTCCATGTGTGATACCCTAGATTCAATCTCTAACACCCCCCCAAAATTAAATTGTATATATCAAAGGACATAAAGTTAAAAGGAAGACATCAAACTAAGAGAAAATATGCATATATATATCAAAGGATAAAAAATATGTAATTTTAAAAGGATTTATATCCAAAATATATAAAAAATCTATAAGAAGGCAAATATGCCAACAGAAAAATTTACATAGATATAAACTCCTTATAGCCCTCTAGTATAGATCATTCCTAAAACATCTTTGTTTCTAAAAGTGTAATTTTCATTTGCTGATATAATTTATGAAAACTGGTGAAATGAAATCCCCAGAAATAAAAGTATAACCTAAGAAAAACAGAAATAGAAACACAAAGCAGAACTTGGACCTGGCTTGATGCATTGCACCCAAGTAAAGGGTTTGGGGTGTGTGTATGTGGGGGGGTTCAGGTCCTGGTGCTAGAAAGTGGAGGAAGACCTAGACTGGGGGTGACTGTGTTTTGCATAAAACTGAGAAATTTTACACATGTACCAACAATTGTAATTAGTATAAACCATTAATTCCACCCAATAAATTAAATTAAATTAAAAATTAAAGTGTGATCTGTAGGTAGAATTTAAATGAGGTACATGGGAATGAGTAACAAAAAAGAATAGCATTTATTATATTATATTAAGCATTGTATATAGCACCGCAATGCCCTGTTTTGTTTAATCTCTAAAACTACTCTGCATTTTTAACCTTAAACTGATGAGGATACCAGGTTAAATAAGAGGGACTTGCCACAGGTTACACAGTAAGCACTGAGTTAATCTTCTATCCAGTTTTGTTTCATTGTAAAAGTTACATTCTATGCAGAGGGTGAGTGAACTACCCAAGAAGAAGAGACAACCAACTATGGGATGAGAGGAGGTGGGAGATTTCTAATACCAAAAAAGAGGAGGTGAGAGATTTCTAATACCAGCAGCTCTTAGTTTCAAGTTTTGCCTTCTAACAGTCTATCTGAGGAGCTAAGAGTTTTATATGTGAATCAAGTTTAAGGAAAACATGAGGCAGCATGTTTAACCACATGGTCTATTTTAAAACTTGGGGAATGGGGCTATGAGGTTTTTTGTTTTTATTTTTCAGGAATGGTAATAAATATATATTTGTCTTCTACTCTCTCATTTTTCTTGACAGAGCTAGGGTTATAGTCAATACCTATGATCAAAACAGCATAATGTATATCCAGCAGTTGTGAGCATGATGATTCACATATATGCACACTAGAATGTTCCCATAGTACCCCTCCACTACGTCATCAAGTGATCTAAATGAATGCCATAATAGGGAAGACTGTCTTGATGGTAAACAGGCATGCTAATTGTCCTTACTTGTAACTTAACATTGAAATTGTAATTTACATAATTTTCCAGGTAACTGATAGATAGAACAGATAAGCAAGAAATGAGTCACTTTGGAAGAAAGCCCACAACTTTCCCTTGAGCACAAACTATATAAAAATATCTCAAATCAATGGGGTTTACAGTCAACAATACTTATATCCCTTTCCCATATTAGGGAGCTACTCTCTTCCCTGATCCAGCTTTCTGTCCCTTTTCCAGCCATGACATCACCTCCCCAGACAATATCTTGGATCCACCTACATATCAGATTTCAGGCTCAGAGACAAAAAAACAAAAAACTAGTATAGCTACAGGCCCTTTGAAATATAACTAAATTATGCCTACTAGCTAACTACAAAATGAAGGACCCCCCAACACTTCATCTGCACTATTCCAGCCTTTAGGTCCATGATTATTCAACAATTTGTTTGGCTTTGTATATTAACTCTCTTTTCAGCCACCAGGTTCCAGATGCTAGCATGATGCCAACCAGACTTCCCTGGACAGACAACTCCACCAATATTTCCTGGAGCTCTGCTTCCCCAGAGCCCCACCCTACTAGGGAAAGAGACAGAGGCAGCCTGGGAGTATGGATCCACCAGTCAACTCCCATGTTCAGCGAGGAAGCAATTACTGAAGCCAGACCTTCCACCTTCTGCATCCCACAATGACCTTGGGTCCATATTCCCAGAGGGATAAAGAATAGGAAAGTTATTAGGGGATGGGATGGGATATGGATATCTGGTGGTGGGAACTGTGTGGAGTTGTACCCCTCTTATCCTATGGTTTTGTTAATGTCTCCTTTTTAAAATAAATTTTAAAAATCTTCCTTTGTGGAATGCATAAAAAAGAAAAAAAGCTTTTAACACTTATTAATGGTAACTCCTAGGAATTCTTAAGAACTGTTATTTTAAATCCAGACAGTTTATACTTTGTTGCATCTAATTTTTCCATCTGAACAAGGTACCTTCACAAGTTAACTCTGAACAGCCAATAGTACAAAATAGGCCTCTAGTTCCTGTCAAGTATAACTGGGAGCACTTGGTCTTCTGAGTTGGAAGGTAGGGCCAAAACTATGTTGAATGCAGGTACATTAACCAATGACAAATGCTATGCCAAACCAGGATGAACAGTTTTCTGAGTTTTTACATTCCACAATTTTAAGGAGAATATAATATTGGCATATTTCCAATTCAAACCATCCCTTCAACTGCTATTCTTCTTTGAATATAATTTTTAATTTTCCTATCAAGGTTTAAAATTTAGTAGATTACTTTTCATTGTTGCAAGTTGCCCACTGCAGATTAAATTTGTTTCCTTTTCCTCTCTAAAGAAATGTACAGGGACAAAAATCTTAATTTATCTTGTTTAGCACTCCTCTATTACTAATGGTCCCTGAAGGTGGGGACCAGGGATATAAACCTAGGTCTTTGTACACAGGGTCATGTGTGTACTCTACTGAGTGTGCCACTACCCAGCCCCCCAGTGTAATTATTTATAGTTCTTTTTTTTGCCACCAGCGTTATCTCTGGGGCTTGATGCCTGTACTACGAATCCACTACTCCTGATGTTATTTTTTTTTTTTTTGATAGGACAGAGAGAAATTGAGAGGAGTGAGGGGAAGATAGAGAGGGAGAAAGAAAGATTGACACCTGCAGACCTGCTTGACCACTTATGAAGCAACCACCCTGCTGGTGCGGAGCCAGGGACTCAAATTAGGATCCTTGTGCAATCCTTGTGTACCCCTCTTTCTTAATTTTTTTCTTCCTTCCTTTCTTTTTCTTTATTTTTTTCTTCCTTTTTTTCTTTCTTCCTTTCTTTCTTTACTTTATCTATATGTTAAAGATAATGTTTATGGACTGGAAAAATAAACATTATTTAGTTGCTTATCCTTCCAAAAGAAACCTACAATTTAAATGCAATACCTATCAAGATCCTAATGACATTATTCAATGAAATTGTACAATTTGTCCCAAAATTTAAATGGAACCACAAGTAGCCAAATCATTACTAAGGAAAAAAATGAATAAAAATGGAGGTATCAGAGAAGGTGGGTTCATTGTTCTTGATAGCTGCATAGTATTCCATTGTGTATATATACCACAGCTTTCTCAGCCACTCATCTGTTGTTGGGCACCTGGGTTGCTTCCCAGGTTTTAGCTATTATGAATTGTGCTGCTATGAACATAGGAGAACACACCTCTTTTTGGTTGGGTGTTATGGAGTCCTTGGGGTATAACCCCAGGAGAGGAATTACTGGGTCATATGGAAGGTCCATGTCTAGCCTTCTGAGAGTTTTCCAGACTGCTCTCCACAGAGGCTGTACCAATTTACATTCCCACCAGCAATGTAAAAGGGTTCCTCTGTCCCCACATCCTCTCCAGCATTTGTTGCTGCTGTCCTTTTTGATGTATGCCATTCTTATAGGAGTGAGGTGGTATCTTAGTGTTGTCTTAATTTGCATTTCTATGACAATCAGTGACCTAGAGCAGTTTTTCATATGTTTGCTAGCCTTTTGGATCTCCTCTGAGGTGAATGTTTTGTTCATATCCTCTGCCCATTTTTGGATGGGGTCATTTGCTTTTTTGGTGCTAAGTTTGCTGAGCTCTTTATATATTTTGGTGATTAGTTTCTTGTCTGATGTCTGGCATGTGAAGATCTTCTCCCATTCTGTGAGGGGTCTCTCTGTTTGTTTAATAGTTTCTTTGGATGTGCAGAAGCTTTTCAATTTGATGTAGTCCCATTGGTTTGTTTCTGCTTTAGTCTTCCTTGCAATTGGGTTTGATTCATCAAAGATGTCCTTGAGGTGTATGTGGGAAAGTGTTTTACCAATTTTTTCCTCTAAGTATTTGATTGTTTCTGGTCTGACATCTAGGTCTTTGATCTATTTGGTGAGATAAAGTGGTTCAATTTCATTCTTCTGCATGTTTCAACCCAGTTTTCCTAGCACCATTTATTGAAGAGAGCCTACTTTTTCCATTTAATCGTTTGGGCCCCCTTATCAAAGATTAGATGCCCATAGGTGTTGGGATTTACTTCTGGGCTTTCAGTTCTGTTCCACTGGTCTGTGTGCCTATTTTTGTTCCAGACACAATGAACCCACCTTCTCTGACCCATCTTGGACAGAGCTAGAAGGAATTATGTTAAGTGAACTAAGTCAGAAAGATAAAGATGAGTATGGGATGATCCCACTCATCAACAGAAGTTGACTAAGAAGATCTGAAAGGGAAACTAAAAGCAGGACCTGATCAAATTGTAAGTAAGGCACCAAAGTAAAAACCCTGTGGTGAGGGGTAGACATGCAGCTTCCTGGGACAGTGGGGGGTGGGAGTGGGCGGGAGGGATGGGTCACAGTCCTTTGGTGGTGGGAATGGTGTTTATGTACACTCCTAGCAAAATGTAGACATATAAATCAGTAGTTAATTAATATGAGAGGGGGGAAATCAATTGTATGTCTCAAAGTTTCTCAAAACACAAACTGAATCTTTTTAATACATAGGCTGTGTATTTGATATGCGGACTCTCTCAAAAGCCTAGACCAAGCAGATTAGAAGCATCCAATAGCACAGCTATATACAAGATACTGGATACTGTACAGAAAACCATAACAAAAGGACTTTTCAAAGTTAACCCAATTACCAAATAATGTGATGATAACATTAACTATCGATTGTCTTTTTGAACCCTAAGACAGCAGGAACCTCACATCTCCACTATAGAGCCCCTACTTCCCCCAGTCCTGGAACCCTTGGATAGGGCCCACTTTCCCGTATGCATCTCCCAATCCATATCAAATAATATTGCATCTGCCGCTCACAACCTAACCACCTCAACATGCTTCACCTCAGACTGTGTCCAGAGACTTCACGTGTGGAATGACAACCCTTCAGCTTCATTACTCGGGTGAGACCTTTTTTTTATAGTACACTCTAATTTCATCTCAGGTGGTTCACTTTCTAACAAAGTCCCATAACCTAGATATACACCAGTTTCTGTGAGAGAGAGCTTATGTTCACACGTACCCATAAACTACTGCAAAATATATACCTGAAAGCAGAAGTACACTAGAGTTTGCAGTGAGTACCTCCCTAACACTTCCTCTCCACTATTCCAAGCTTGGGATCCATGATTGCTCAACAAATTGTTTGGCTTCGTATGTTAACTCTCTTTTCAATCACCAGTTTCCAGATGCCACCAGGATGCTGGCCAGGCTTCCCTGGATTGAAGACCCCACCAATGTGTCCTGGAGCTCAGCTTCCCCAGAGACACACCTTACTAGGGAAAGATAGAGGCAGACTGGGAGTATGCACCGACCAGTCAACGCCCATGTTCAGCAGGGAAGCAATTACAGAAGCCAGACCTTCTACCTTCTGCAACCCACAACGACCCTGGGTCCATGCTCCCAGAGGGCTAGAGAATGGGAAAGCTATCATGGGAGGGGGTGGGTTATGGAGATTGGGTGGTGGGAATTGTGTGGAGTTGTACCCCTCCTACCTTATGTTTTTGTTCATTAATCCTTTCTTAAATAAAAAATTTAAAAAATAAAAAAATAAAAGATAAAAAAAATGGAGGTATCATGTTGCCCAATTTCATCTCATATTACAAAGCAATAGTAATGAAAACAGCATGGCACTGGAATAAAAATGGACTCTGGGAACAATGGAAAAGAACTGAGAACCCAGAAGTAAGCCCACACATAAATAACCAATATATATTGACTCATAGAACCCTCACAGCTATGACAAATATCACCATTCTTGGAAGCAGTCATCAACAGTGACATACACAATATCCAGAAGTATGGAGCTGATGAGACTCAATTTTTTCCCATCTTGTTTGGGTATGAAAACTAGATATTTAGCTCTCATTTGCTCCATTCTTCTTTGTTCAAGAATGTTTTGAATTTGACAGAATGTTTGCATATAGAAAGCTTGTTTAAATCAAAAGTGGTTTGAATTTGGGGACTAAAGCCAGGCAACGACTTTGATTACCCATGTCTTTGTTTAAATATTTATTTATTCCCTTTTGTTGCCCTTGTTGTTTTATTGTTGTAGTTATTGATGTTATTGTTGGATAGGACAGAGAGAAATGGAGACAGGAGGGGAAGATAGAGAGGGGGAAAGAAAGACAGACACCTGCTTCACCATTTGTGAAGCAACTCCCCAACATGTGGGGAGCCGGGGGCTCAAACCGGGATCCTTACACCAGTCCTAGTGCTTTGTGCCACTTGCGCTTAACCCACTGAGCTACTGCCTGACTCCCTTGATTACCAACTTCTAAGCAACTAGTAACAAAGGTAAGTCTTCCAGAAGTATTCTGTATCTAGAAATAAATCTAGGCTGATGATGAATGTAACTGATTCTTAGAAATTCCATGAAAATTATATCTTTACCTGACTAGAAGTATTACCAGGCCAGCAAAAGAACTCATTTGGATATTATGCTGCTTTGCCGTGTACATAACCTAGGTTAGATTCTAGCCCCCATCAGACTATGGTCTCTTTTAGTCTCTTTCTGCTTTCTTCTTCTCTATTTCTATCTAAAAAAAAAAAATCAAATTGGCTACCAGGAAAACTAAAACTGTGAAAATGAAAAGCCAAATCTAACAATGGTATGGGAAGTTGTTTTGTTTTTTCTTTTTCTTTTTCATCATCTGCTATTCAAAAGATATAACTCTGAGACACCAGGAGATTCACTGAATAAGAATATTAAAAAATATATGAAGACCTTATATAAATAATACATGTACAGGAGACTGATACAAAGAAACAAATATAAGGCAAAATTATATGATAAAACAGGAATATGAAAAAAACCTAAAATAAGATTGGGGAGACAGCATAGTACCTATGCAAACAGACTTTTATGCCTGAGATTCTGAGGTACCAGGTTCAATACCCAGCATCACCATAAGCCAGAGCTGAACAGTGCTCTGGTGAAAAAAAAAAAAAACCCTACAAGTCTTATGCTTTGCATAAAATTACTGGTAGCATACTATCGTTTTAAGGGGACTATACAAAATAAAACAACAACCAAGAGATATAAACATATTTAAACAAAAAAAAAATTGTGTGGTCCTGTTGTATGATAGTGAAAAGAGACCTAAGTTGAGAGAGTGTTTTTGCAAACACCTATCACAGGAAGATACAAAATTGTAACCATACATCAACAACTGTACTGTGAGCCATTAATCTCACTCCTGTAATGATTTGGGGGGAAAAAGAATAAGGGACTGGGCAGAGGTGCACCCAGTTGAACATACTTGTTACCATGCCCAAGGACCCAGGTCAAGTTCCAGCTTCCCACCTGTAGGTGGGGAGGCTTTACAAATAGTCAAGCAATGCTCCAAGTATCTTTCTCTATCTGTCTTCCTCACCCTCTCAATTTCTCTGTTACATCAACTAAGAGAAAGAATTTTTTTAAAAATTAAGAATAGATAAGAAAAATCTAAGAATAAGGTTCTAGACAGAAAGTTATTTTCTTTTTGTTATTTGGATACAAGAACAATATTTATATAGTTCGGTCTTTACAGTTAGAGTTACAGAGCATACAGGAGGCAACACACTCAATCACTGATATAAGCAGTTATAGATCAGGCCAGGGAGTCGGGCTGTAGCGCAGCGGGTTAAGCGCAGGTGGCGCAAAGCACAAGGACCGGCATAAGAATCCCAGTTCGAACCCCGGCTCCCCACCTGCAGGGGAGTGCTTCACAGGCGGTGAAGCAGGTCTGCAGGTGTCTATCTTTCTCTCCACCTCTCTGTCTTCCCCTCCTCTCTCCATTTCTCTCTGTCCTATCCAACAACGACAACAATAATTTCTCTAATCACTAATACAAGAGCTGTCACATAGGAACTTTCCTTTCCTTATAGACGGGGCAACCCCCACCCACCTTCATGAAAAGTAAACTGATTTCTTTACAAAGAGTTTGAGACTTCAAAGACAAAAGTACAGCTTGACTCTCACCCCTCATCTCAACGAAAGATGAAGGGGCTAATGTTGGCTATTTGGTGGTAAGGTATCATTTTAAAAACTGGTTTCACTGATAACTATGGAGCATAAGGTTTATGTTCTAATTTTTCAGAGACCTGGCCAGTAGTTTCCCAGGCTGAAACTGAAGTAGGTTCTTTGCAAAACTATATTCTCAAATCCCCATTTAATGTATCAAGTTCCGATTTTAGAACTCAAAACCTCTCAGTGAGGGCATTATGATTGATGTAATTAGTGAGCTGGATCCCTTTAGGGATTGTTTTTGAATAATATATAATATAGAATGAATCATTTCATTAATAAACAGGCAAAAGATTTGTAGAATTTCATTTTGATCACTATTACCCTCCAATCTTAGTAATTCACTAGGTTGTTAAATACAGTCTCAAAACACATTTGTAAGAACTAAGCAACCTTGCATAAAGCCTATGTTAAGCATCCGGTTAGGTATGAAAAAGTAACTCTGTGTTACAGAACACTAGACAGAAAGAATGATTGTGAACTAATCCAAGTAAACAGGATGTGCTGTCATAATCAATTCAAAATCAAACACAAGGATCTGACAGTTTGAATCAGGAAAGAAGACAAGGAAAATTTCCTTAGCCTGTATTCAAGAAGAGTGCCAAGTGTGGTGGAGGCATGTGAAGGGAAACTAGTGGAGACTCATACTATTGTTCAGCTCTTCATTTCTGTCTCTCAGCTAATTAAGGTCTTGTTTTATGACAAGGGTAAAACATGCATTCATTCACCAAATATACATGGGTGAATACTAGACTAGGTTCCTAGCACGTTATTTTTAATATCTCTATTGGCTTAAGTTGGAAAACAATAAATATTGTTTGATTTAATACAAAAAAAATAGTGTAGGAAAGATCTTCGACAAGTCAAAGTGACCCAGTTCTAGGTTATACTGTTGAATTATGAAATGTAAAATGTAAACAAGCAAGCTAGAGCCTTAATTCCCCCCTGTAAAATAGTATATAAACAACTATCTTCTATAAAATTAAATCTAAATACTTATAAGATTAGATATTGTAATAAACATTAGGCATGCTACTGTGATTTTCTTCCAAAAGGACATGTTGGGCTCTTAAATCCTAGACTGTCTGGTTTCAAGGAGAGTTTTGTAAAAGAAAGGGCTAGTTACTAATTCCAAGCCCCCTCTTTGCTCTACTACCCATAAAATAGGCAATTATAGTACTTCCCCACAGTCATTTGTGTCACATAATCAAAAAAGCTATAGTCTAGAGTCTAGAACTGGTATTGGTCATGTCCCTACCATGTAGAGAAAGTTGCTATGGGAGAATTAATATGTTGCTTCTCTAGCAGAAATTAAAGACAGAATCCTGATGAAATGCCAACAAATTCTATTCTTCTGTAAAGTTCTCAAGGTTTGTTTCTTATGTATTCCTTCAATGTACTAAATCCCCTTTATTGAGCAAGCTCATTTTGATTGCTTTCTGTCAACAATGCAAAGGCTGACCCACTCAAAAAGTCAGGTGTACTCACATTTTCTTCTCTCTTGAGTTTGATGCTAGGTTTGAGAATAGGCATGGCTGAAAAACTGATCAGAATTATTTTCTGAAGGAGACTCAACAATACAATTTCAGCTTCAGTGACAAACTATAAATGTTAGCAAGATTGGGATAAGCTTGGAGTCCTCTAAGAAAACTCAAGTGCCCAACACCACACTATCCTGATTGTTAGGCCACAGTTAAGGTACCAGAATTATTATAGGAACTTAATCCTGGTTTTATATTCAACTGTTTTTTTTAAATTTGCAGCTTGTGTGGCTGTCTATAAGGATGGCTGGGCAGATGTGGTAGCAAATAATGCAGGTAACAGAGTTACTCCAGCTGTTGCTGCTTACTCAGAAAATGAAGAGGTTGTTGGACTACCAGCAAAACAAAGTAGAATAAGAAATATTTTAAATATAGTGATGAAAGTAAAGCAGAGCTTTGGCAGAAGCTCTGATGATAAAAAAAATGTTTTTAACTTTGAGCAATTCATATATCCTTTCCAGGGCTTGTTTTCAAATATAAAGTAAGGACCTCAGACTGCTAAATGATGTAATTTTTGAAGCTCACATAAAAATTTACTGTAAACTTACAAAAAAATCTTATGAGAGTCAATTTGCAAAGACTGATGAGTAAAATTACACAAAATAGTCCACTGAGACAGTTTATTTTCATAATAGCTATAATAGTAAAATATAAAGCATTATAGAACAGACACTATCTCAGTTGATTTACAAATTTTAACTCATTTAAGCAGAACATCAATTCTATTGCCAGGGGCTGGGCCGTAGAGCAGCAAGTTAAGTGCCCATGGCACAGAGCACAAGGACCAAGGCCTGGCGTAAGGATCACAGTTTGAGCCCCTGGCTCCCCACCTGCAGGGGGGTCGCTTCTCAGGTGGTGAAGCAAGTCTGCAGGTGTCTATCTTTCTCTCTGTCTTCCCCTCCTCTCTTGATTTCTCTCTGTCTTGTCCAACAACAGCAATAATAACAACAACAAGGTAAACAAAATGGAATAAATGGCCTCCAGGAGCAGTGGATTTGTAGTGCAGGCACTGAGTTCCAGCGATAACCTTGGAGGCAAAAAAGAAAGAAAGAAAAGAAAAAAAAGTTATATGAGCCAGATAAAATTATTCAGTCTCCTAATTGTAGAAATCCAGGAACAAATGAGTCAAGTAACTTGACCAAGATGACACAACTAGCACATGAGAAATAAGAACCTAACTCATGTAATTAGTATTCAAAATGCAAGCTCTTAACTATTTAATACAACTATTAAATACACACCAACTTCTTTGACTAGGGCAAAGTCAGTTCAGCCAGTGTTTATGAAGTGCTAGTAAATGAATAAAGTGATCTCTGTGAAGGCAGTGACAACAAACAAGTTATGTTTTTATTTCAGACTCAAAAGTAGTAGTAGTGGAATTACCTGTCCATGGGACAAGATACTCTCTGTGAAGGATATTTTGTAATCAAACTTCCAAAAGCACACTCCCCCTTTTCATGCTCTGCTGAGAGTTCTTGAAGCATTACGTGCAAAGACTAAGTGAGTTTTGTTAAACATAGGACAATCTTTGTGTAATTTCCTTGGAAACTGGATTATACTAAGCAGACTGGCTTGTGCCAAGCAGTGTACTTCATACCAATGTGTATAAGCACTGGAAATGAACTATTAGAGACAACAGAGGACAGAAAAGAATATAGTCACCAAAAATACTCATTTTTTTCTCATTTGTTAAATGAAGACACTGTTTACTCTCTTAGCAAAGATCTACATAGCACTAAAAGAGTTGGCAGAAATGGCTTCTATAAATATGGTATAGAATTTAGATAATGGTGCCCTACTTACAATTTGGTCAGGTCCTGCTTTTAGTTTCCCTTTCAGATCTTCTTACTCAACTTCTGTTGATGAGTGGGATCATCCCATACTCATCTTTATCTTTCTGACTTAGCTCACTTAACATAATTCATTCTAGCTCTGTCCAAGATGGGTCAGCGAAGGTGGGTTCATTGTTCTTGTTACCTGCATAGTATTCCATTGTGTATATATACCACAGCTTTCTCAGCCACTCATCTGTTGTTGGGCACCTGGGTTGCTTCCAGGTTTTAGCTATTATGAATTGTGCTGCTATGAACATAGGAGTACACACCTCTTTTTGGTTGGGTGTTATGGAGTCCTTGGGGTATAACCCCAGGAGAGGAATTACTGGATCATATGGAAAGTCCATGTCTAGCCTTCTGAGAGTTTTCCAGACTGCTCTCCACAGAGGCTGTACCAATTTACATCCCCACCAGCAATGTAAAAGGGTTCCTCTGTCCCCACAACCTCTCCGGCATTTGTTGCTGCTGTCCTTTTTGATGTGTGCCATTCTTACAAGAGTGAGGTGGTTTCTTAGTGTTGTCTTAATTTGCATTTCTCTGACACTCAGTGACCTAGTGCAGTTTTTCATATGTTTTTTAGCCCTTTGGATCTCCTCTTTAGTGAATGTTTTGTTCATATCCTCTTCCCATTTTTGGATGGGGTCATTTGCTTTTTTGGTTCTAAGTTTGCTGAGCTCTTTATATATTTTGGTGATTAGTTTCTTGTCTGATGTATGGCATGTGAAGATCTTCTCCCATTCTGTGAGGTATATAGGCTGTGTAATTGATATGCAGACTCTCTCAAAAGCCTAGACCAAGTAGATCAGAAGCATCCAATAGCACAGATATATACAAGATACTAGGTACTGTACAGCAAACCCTAACAAAGGGACTTTTCAAAGTTAACCCAATTACCAAATATTGTGATGATAACATTAACTATCAATTGTCTTTTTGAACCCTAAGACAGCAGGAACCTCACATCTCCACTATAAAGCCTCTACTTCCCCCAGTTCTGGAACCATTGGATAGGGCCCACTTTCCCGTATGCCTCTCCCAATCCATATCAAATAATATTGCATCTGCTGATCGCAACCTAATCAACACAACGATGGCCACCTCAACATGCTTCACTTCAGACTGTGTCCAGAGACTTCACGTGTGGAATGACAACCATTCAGCTTCATTACTCGGGTGAGACCTTTCCTTTTATAGTACACTCTAATTTCATCTCAGGTGGTTCACTTTCTAACAAAGTCCCATAACCTAGATATACACCAGTTTCTGTGAGAGAGAGCTTATGTTCACATGTATCCATAAACTACTGCAAAATATATACCTGAAAGCAGAAGTACACTAGAGTTTGCAGTGAGTACCTCCCTAACACTTCCTCTCCACTATTCCAAGCTTTGGGTCCATGATTGCTCAACAATTTATTTGGCTTCGTATGTTAACTCTCTTTTCAGTCACCAGGTTCCAGATGTCATCAGGATGCCGGCCAGGCGTCCCTGGACTGAAGACCCCACCAATGTTTCCTGGAGCTCCACTTCCCCAGAGACCCACCCTACTAGGGAAAGAGAGAGGCAGACTGGCAGTATGGACTGATCAGTCAACGCCCATGTTCAGCGGGGAAGCAATTACAGAAGCCAGACCTTCTACCTTCTGCAACCCACAATGACCCTGGGTCCATGGTCCCAGAGGGATAGAGAATGGGAAAGCTATCAGGGGAGGGGGTGGGATATGGAGAATGGGTGGTGGGAATTGTGTGGAATTGTACCCCTCCTACCCTATGGTTTTGTTAATTAATACTTTCTTAAATAAAAAGAATTTATATAATGTTCTTATTATAAGATTTGTGGAAGAATATTCACCAGATAAATTAGAATTTATCAGTTCAATTTTAATTTTTTATTATCTTTATCTATTTGTTGGATAGACAGCCAGAAATTGAGAGGAAGCGGGGAGGTTGAGAAAGGGAGAGAGGCAGAGAGACACCTGCAGCATTGTTTCACCACTTGTGAAACTTTCCCCTTGCAAGTGGGGAGCAGAGGCTTGAACCTGGTTTCTTGTGTACTTTAATATGTGAGCTCAACCAAGTGTGACACCAGGCTCACTCAGTTCAAATTTTTGATAAATAACCTCAGTATTCCTTTAAATAAAAAAAAAAGCTTTTCTAGGGACCAGGTGGTAGCATACCAGGTTAAGCACACATACTGCAATGCTCAAGGACCCGCACAAGCTCTTTGAACCCTGGGTTCCCCACCTACAGGGAGGTCAATTCACAAGCAGTGAAAAAAGTTTGCAGGTGTCCATCTTTCTCTCTCCCTCTCTATCTTCCCCTCCTCTCTCAATTTCTCCCTGTCCTATATTAAAAAAAAAAAAGTAGAAAAAGTGACCACAGGAGCAGTGAATTCCTAGTGCAGACACAGAGCACCAGCAATAACCCTGGAGGCAAAAAAGGGGGGGGGATAGATTGTCTTACATTAACTTTACTATCAAGAATTATGTCACTTTACAATATTTATATACTTTCCTCATATTTGGGAGCTACTCTCTTCCCTGATCCAGCTTTCTAGTCCTTTTTCCAAATGTGAAACCATCTCCCCAGACAAAAGCCTGGGTCCACCTGCATATTAAATGTCAAACTCAGGCAAAAAGTAGTAAAGTCATGAGACTCTGGAATATACCTAAAACAGACCTACTAGCTTTTTCCAAAATAGATAATCTAATCTTCATCTGCAATATTATTGTCTTTAGGTTCATGATTAGTCAACAATTTGTTTTGCATTATATCTTAACTCTTTTTCAGCCACCAGGTTCCAGATGATACCATGATGCCAACAACCTGGCATCATGGTAGGCAGAGGACCCCACCATGTTTCTTGGAGCCCCACTTCCCCAGATCCCTGCCCCACTAGGGAAAGAGAGAGACACGCTGTGAGTATGGATCGACCTGCCAATGCCCATGTTCAGTGGAGAAGCAGTTACAGAAGCCAGACCTTCCACCTTCTGCACCCCACAATTACCCTGGGTCCATACTCCCAGAAGGATAAAGAATAGGGAAGCTATCAAGGGAGGGTATTGGATATGGAGCTCTGGAGGGGGGCAATGTGTGGAAATGTATCACTCTCATCTTATGGTCTTGTCAATGTTTCCATTTTATAAATAAAAAATAAAAAGAATTATGTCACTTTAGTCAAACTGAGTAGTTTAATAAAACTACTCCCTCACTGGAATGCTGAGATCAAGTTTATTAATCCCTACCAGCACAGCTTATCTAAGCAATGGAAAAGACCATTGTAATTATTACTTACTATGTGGTCTTATTAAACAGCTAACGTTCTGTAGCTCACACTTTTATTGTCTTGTGCCTCCAAGGATCTGGGGAACAAAATAGCTGAAAAGTTCATTCAAATGATGATAATTGTTAAGAGTTTTGGAAAATTTGGATTATAAAGACTACCAATAGCTCTCATGTGATCAGAACAATAGCTATGGAAAAAAACTATTAGATCACCCTGCCTACTGATCCCCCTGCTGGTTCTAGAAAAGCAATTAGAGCCTCCCTTGCTCCAGTGTTGCCATGTACAGGAGGAACAGCTTTAACTCCTTGTGGTGTCCTCAAGTCTGCTGTAGTGAGAGATGGAGCACAACCTCACTGCCCTGTCTGTGTCAGCCAGACAAGATGCCTTAGCTTGAGACCTGCCCAAGCTGAATCCTAGATTGAGCTCACCCATGTACTTAACTATGGATTTTAAACAGACCATTCTGGGACTTTTATTTTGCAGGTCTTTTTCTCACTGTAGAATTGCAGCTGCAGGAACAATAATTAACTAAACTCTGAGAAGGAAAGTGGAGATTTTAGTGAAATCAGCTCTGATTGTCCCTGTCTCACCAGTATAAGCAGGACACAGGTGCTAGTTCTTGCTAGTCAGATGACTTCATTTGTATAGGCTGTAAGACTATAGTGGATGTAACACTCTCTATATGAAAATACAGCTATTTTTTTTTTTTACCTCCAGGGTTATCACTGGGGCTCAGTGCCTGCACTATGAATCAATCCACTGTTCCTGGGGGCCATTCCCCCCTTTTATTTGTCCTTGTTGTTGTTATTGTTGGATAGGTCAGAAAGAAACTGAGAGAGGAGGGAAAGACATAGAAGGGGAAAGAAAGACACCTGCAGACCTACTTCACCACTTGTTAAGTGACCCCTCTTGCAGGTAGGGAGCTGGGGGCTCGAACAGGGGTCCTTACACCAGTCCTTGCACTTTGAGCTATATGCACTTAATCCACTGCATTACCCCTTGGCACCCTCTTTTTTTAAAGAGACTGTACAATAGTTTTGAGGGAGCCATTACTGTTAAGGTAATATTGATATTAAAAAAAAGGTTATGCAAATCAAAACTGAGGTTCAGTCTGAAAAAACTACATTCTCACTTCTGCTCAGAAAATCAGTAATTAAGTACAGAGCAGAATAGTAATCTATTCTGAATAGTCATCTATGCCCTTTCTGACAGTTTGTACTGATAAGATGAATCAAACTGCTGGGAAAATATTTCAACTGGAAGAGCACTGAATTTGCATGCATGAGGCTCCAGATTCAATTCCTGGTAGGTAGCATATGATTCAGATAGATACTCCATCTCCGCCTTCCCTTTTTCTCATGCAAAATTCCTATACAACCCATAGGGAATACATAAAACAGAATTTCAAAGAAAAAAATAGGCTGAATAAGAAACTAGACAGGAAATGAATCTCTGATCTTGGACTCTAGATTAGATTTTTTTTTGCTTCTGGGGTTATTGCTGGGGCTCAGTACCTGCATCACAAATCCACTTCTTCTTCTAGTGTTTGCCATTCTTCCGTAGCCAGTCAACAGCGTCAGGTTGAGCCTGATGTAAAGTTTCGAGACCTCCTTTGAATCTGGAGAGGTGGCAGTCGTTGACTATGTGGGTCATAGTCTGTCTGTAGCCGCAGGGGCAGTTCGGGTCGTCTCTGGCTCCCCAGCGATGGAACATAGCGGCGCACCGGCCATGGCCTGTATGATAGCGATTGAGGAGGGCCCAATCATAACGTGCTAGATCAAAGCCAGGTTGACGCTTGCAGGGGTCTGTGATGAGGTGTTTGTTCTTTACCTCAGCTGACTGCCAATTCTGTTTCCAAGAGTCTGGAACAGAGAAGTTCAGTGTAGGCATAGGGGACCAGATTGGGTGACGAGACGTCAAGCATTGGACAGGGTGGGCAAAGATATCCGTGTATATTGGCAGGTCCGGTCGAGCGTAGACGTGGGAAATGAACTTAGATGATGCCTCATCCCGATGAATATCTGACGGGGCGATGTTGCTAAGTACTGGCAGCCATGGAACCGGGGTGGAATGGATGGTTCCAGAAATTATCCTCATGGAGGAATATAATTTGGAATCGACCAAGTGGACATGGGGGTTACGGAACCATACTGGGGCACAGTATTCTGCAGTGGAATAGCATAATGCCAGAGATGATGATAGTAGTGTGGAAGCGCTCCCGCCCCATGAGGAGCTGGCCAGTCTTGCAATGATGTTATTCCTCGCGCCCACCTTTGCTGCAGTTTTTATGAGATGTTTGTGAAATGACAGAGTGCGATCGAGAGTAACGCCAAGATAGACTGGCTGGGCTTCATGCCGGATTCTCGTATCGCCAAGCTGCACATTAAGCTCCCGCGTGGCCGAGGCATGGTGTAGATGGAAAACAGATGATACCGTTTTTGCAGTGCTAGGGATTAGTTGCCATTTTTTACAGTAATCAGATATCAGAGACATGTCTTTCGTGAGTGTTTCCTCGAGGATGTGGAACTTGGATGCCTGAGTTGCACAGCAGATGTCATCGGCGTAGATGAACTTCCTTGAAGAAGTTTCTGGGAGGTCATTGATGTAAATATTAAATAGCGTAGGAGCCAGAACAGAGCCCTGGGGGAGGCCACTTGAGACAAGTCTCCATCTGCTAGACTTGTCACCCAGATGTACCCGGAATCTTCTGTTTTGGAGAAGAAACGATATAGTGTTGGCCACCCATGGAGGCAGGCATCTTGAGATCTTGACTAGGAGACCACGGTGCCAGACCGTGTCATAGGCCGCTGTGAGATCAACAAAGACAGCACCCGTCTTTAAATTCTTCTGGAATCCATTTTCAATGTAAGTTGAGAGGGCCAGGGCTTGTTCGCAGGTAGATCTTCCTGGGCGGAAACCAGCTTGGGCGGGTGATAGGAATTTCTCTGTAAGAGGAGAAATACGTAACAGAAGTAGCCTCTCAAGGAGTTTGTAACACACGGAGAGGAGAGAAATTGGTCTATAGCTGGCAGCCAGTGTTGGGTCTTTCTTTGGTTTCAAAACTGCTATAATCTTCGCACGACGCCAAACTTTGGGCATAGACTCAGATTCCAAGATGTGGGACAGGAAGAAGCGAGCCACTTCTTTGCCGTGGGGCCCAGGTTAAGAATGAGTCCACTGCTACTGGAGACTACATTTTCCCCTTTTGTTGCCCTAGTTGTTTTATCATTATGGTTGTTATTATCACTGTTGTTACTGATGTCGTTGTTCTTGGATAGGACAGAGAGAAATCAACAGAGATGGGGAAGATAGAGAGGGGCAGAGAAATATAGACACCTACAGACCTGCTTCACCACTTGTGAAGTGACACCCCCACCCCCCGCGCGCAGGTGGGAAGCCAAAGGCTCAAACCTGGATCCTTAACCAGTCCTTGTACTTTGCACCATGTGTACTTAAGCCACTGTGCTACTGCCTGATTCCCCAGATTAGATAATTTAAGAAGCATTCCATTTCAAATTTAGTAGTAGAAACCTACTGGGGGATTTTACAGTTTTAGTTTGACTTGTAGAAAGCTTAATTTAAAAATCTCTATCCATATATCCACTGTTCAACATATAGGATATAATACCTGAAAATTGACATTAGGCCACTAGGTCACACACTATTATTCTTATTTTTAATGAAAATCTTTTAAAATATTTATTTTGTCTATGATAGGACAGAGAGAAATTGTGAGGGGAAGGGTAGGGAGAGAGGGGAAAGACAGACACTTGCATCACTGCTTTACCGCTCATGAAGCTACCCCCACAGAGGACACTGGGATGACAATATGTGCATTCAACCAAGTGTACCACTGCTCCTCACACACTTTTTTGGAATACAGCCCACAGCTATTACTACAGTCAGCCTCTGAGATAACTTTTAAGAATCCTTGCCTTCTGGTATTTGCAAATAGGAACTGGTCTCTACTATGTAACTTCAGAGTTGGCTGGTGTGAACAACAGAATAAGTAATAAGACATCATAGGCAAGATTTTAAATTACAAAAAACACTGTGACTTCTTGTTCTCCACACATATTTCCTCTACTTATTTCAATATCATATCTCTTTCACTTTGTACCTACTCTGGGAAAAAGAAGTGTGCCATGTTTGAGCTGCCTCACAGAGAGGTTAACATGACTAGGACCTGAACTTGGAAGCAGACTCACTAACTCCAGTTCAGTCTTGGCTTGGCTGAAGTCCCAAACAACTGCTGAGAAGCATCATTACCAAAGACCTTTAACCAGAACCAACCAGTAAAGCTTTTCTAGGTTGTCAAAATAAATTGTTATATTCCTGGTTAGCTTTATTACACCACAGAGATAATATAATATAATATAATATAATATAATATAATATAATATAATATAATATAATATAATATAATATAATATATGATATGATATGATATGATATGATATGATATGATATGATAATACATACAATGACAGAGCCTGTACCTCTGATTATTGCTTTTCTTAACTAACTTACAAACAACTATCTCTTGAATACAGGCATGAGGGAGGCTAATAGCTGATGAGGTATCCAATTGGGTTACAATTTTTTTCTCAATTACCCTTATTTTGTCCATATCCCCTGGACCAATATCTTCATCCTTGTCTTATTTCCTGGGAAAAAATGCATGGTGCTTTTCTAGCTTGTTAACTTCTAATATCAGTTCAAAGCTGTACTGTGCCATCTAATTTGCTTTAAGCTTTATTCCCTCCTGCCTGAGTTGCATGAGATGCCTAATTGAATGTTCATTCATTCAAGAAATTCCTAATGAGTGTTGTTGTTTTAAGTACTGGGGTTATAGCAGAAAATCAAACTATAAAGCCTGTGGTCTCAGGAGCTTACATCTAGAATACTCTCCTAGAAATATGTATCTATTAAACTAAGATACTTTACTTCTTCTGTCAGCTACCATGACTCTTTATCATATCATTTTGTTAGTTATCTAATAATGGCTCCTAAAATTACAAGATTACAATGGCATAGTTACACACTGCACCCAAAAAGCAGTTTTATGTTATCCCCCATCTGTTAGCTAAACAAAAGTTCTCAACACAAGGTCTGAGAGATAGTTTGGCTATTCCATTGGGGGGGTTGTTTATTTTTTTTGTTTATTTGTTTGGTTTTGCAAGCTCATATGTTTCAATTATATCTATACCTTATATGAGCAAAAACATCCAGTAGTTGTCTTTCACTTCCTTGCTTATTTCACTAAGTATGCCACCCTCAGTTCCATCAGTTTTGTCCCATATGATACATTATCTTATTTCAGTTGCAGAGCAGTATTTAACTGAATATTTATTCCATAAGTTCTTTATCCTTATATCATGAAAACAAAATAATGCACATATGTGCATTATTTACAATAGACAAAGTACAAATACAAACTAGACATCTATGAATAATTACTTAATTCACATCTAAGCTTTTGCTTATGGAGACCCAGCACTAGAAAGTCTTCTCAATGGAAGCCTGAATGATGTACTTCTATGAAGGGAAGATTTTATAACAAATATTAATAATTAGTACTAGTTATTTAACTCACAGTAAAAAAAAAAAACTAAAATCCACAGTTTGAACACATTAAGTAGAGGTAGGAATTTGTCACATATACCTTGCTTAAATCATTCTAATATTTAATGGCATTTTAATAGTGATCTTCACATTTTTTCAGTTGATAAACAATTCTAGTATGCATTACCTGCTCAATAACCAACTAGACAGAGACTATAAAGACTAGAGACATACAAACAATTCACTGACATTAGATAGTAGTGTCTAAAAATGCATATGTAACTATATTTCAAGGCTTCATGCTTTTATCCATTTTGGCTCACCATTTCTAACAAAAACTCTAATATAAAGGAAAACCCAAGTTTCCCTGTTCACCACCTACAGAAGAAAACCCATAGAATTAACAGCAGACTTCTCCACACAAGCAATATAGGCCAAAAGAGAATGGCAATATATCTATTGAGTGCTCAATGATTCAACCAAGAATACTGTATCCTGCTAGACTATCATTCAGATTAGATGGAGGTATAAAAACTTTCTCAGACAAGCAACAGTTGAAAGAATCAACTATCACCAAGCCTGCCCTCAAAGAAGTTCTGAAAGGTCTCCTATAAACAAACAGACCACCATAAATAGGCCATGTATCAGAACACTCTAAAACTCTACAAGTATGGTGTTAAAATATCTTCAGCCTTTAATGTGAATAAATGTCAATGGCCTGAATTCACCTATTAAAAGGCACAGAGTAGGAAGATGAATCAGAAAACACAACCCAACAATATGCTGTCTACAGGAAATGCACCTAACTCAACAAGACAAGCACAGACTCAAAGTGAAAGGATAGAAAACTATCATATAGGCCAATGGCCCACAAAAAGGGGCAGAATAGCTATTCTTATTCTCATATCTGACATGATAGGCTTTAAAATAAATAAAATTTAAAAAGATAGGGATGGGGGAGGAGCCAAGATGGTGACACGGAACCATCTGCTGGCTTGAGCTCTGAGGACAAGTGCTACAAAGCATCAGATCCTGGCCTTCAGCAGGTTTATGAACACAAGACGTTCTAAGCGTGACACCAAGGGGGTGACTATAGCTCCATTTGGGTTAGAAATTAGAGCAAACATAAATGAATTTTTTTTATTATTTCTCTTCCCCCTTTCCCCCCATATCCAGACACCAGGAGTAGGGAGCTGCTGCTAGCAGGCTTCCAACTGACCTTTTTTGTATACCAAGATTCCTGGCTCACCAGGGGTGCCATTCCAACCCTGTTCCTTTCTGAATACCATGGCTATATTTTTTTCTCTCTGAGTAAGGGACTTAGGCCCAATTGCAGTGATAAATATCTGACAAAAAAATGGAAAAGACTGCCTGGAATTTTTTTTTCCTGTTTTTTTTCTCTTTTCTTTTTCAATCAGTTATCTAGACTCAATGTGCCTGAGCTAACAGGGACCTGTCCAAGCTGCAGACCCACTGCTAGGGCTTTTTACTCTGTTCTATTTTATTATTACTATCATATATATGCGTATCCCTTTGCCCCCCCCCCAGGTTGACCAACATTAATTCTTAGTATACTTTCCATTGCTAGGCAACTAGGTATCTTATCTATTGTGAGAGGACCTTGTCTCACTCTTCATAACTCCTCTATCCACTTGCCCCATTCTCCCTTCTCCTAGCTAATTAAAAAAATAAAGAAACAACTCTCCTTTCACTGCTCTTTTTTTTTTTTACTGTTTCTTTTCTTTTATTTTATTTTTTCTTTTCTCTCTTTTTTCCCCATCTTCCTTTCTTCCTTCATCCTTCCTCTGCTTCCTGAATTCATGGATACTCATTTGTGAATTATTTCAGGGAAAAAGTCTGACTCAGAGTGGACTCTCTTTGTGTGTGTCTCTGCTCGACTTCCCTTTCTCCTCTTGCTACCCCTAGAATTTAGAGTGGACAGTAGATTTGCATAATTGTCTATTCCTGCTATCCCTTTTTTCCTTTCTCTTTCTTTTTCATTTGGATTTGGTTGTTATTTTTTCTTGGACTGGAGACATTGTTGGGCTAACTGGTATTGGTTAAACTGCTTCAATCCTTGCTTCAGTTACTATTGTTGTAATTTCTGAGGATGGTGACTGTTGGGCTAGCTTCACAGGTGGGAGAGTGAGAGGACCAGGGACTCATGGCTGAGTGGTATGCAGGTCAGTCTTTATTCCTGTGGAACGTAGCGCAATCTAAGCTATCTCTAATCACAATTTTGTCCTTATATATCCTGAGGCAGAAGAGTCAGGTCCAAAGAGGATGTATGTAGGATAGGGGGTGGGGAGAAGGAAAAATCATGCAAAACAGTGAGGATTAAACCAATGCCTGGAGGCAGGATGGTGCTTAGTTAACAGTGGTTATATAAATAGAATACAGTGTTCAGCAGTGGGGATTAAACCAATGAAACAGAAGGGATCTTAGAAGCAGAATTTAGAAGCATACCAACATTTCTCCCTTTCTTTTTAATTAATGGCTATAGTATCAGGAGTGTGGGGTGAACAGAAACCTATATCGTACAGGCATATTCAAAAGAAATGGCAGAAGACATGGAGGAACAAGTAAGAGAGCAGCAAGAACCAGTGTGATGCCAAGGGAAGGCCTGAGGGGGCGTTTCCTGCCTCAAAGGGCAAGGCCTATCAGGCAAAAGGGCATTTCTTGCCTCTGGGGACATTTCTTTCCTCTGGGGGCGTTTCATGCCTCAAAGGGCATTTCCTGCCTCTGTGGGCAGAAGCCTGCAGGTGAGGGGGTGTGGCCTATAGACTCCCAAGGCTTTGGCTGCAAAGTCCATGCACTGTTGCAGTCAGTCTTTGAGAAACCCAGCAGCATAAAGGGAAACTGCTGTAAAGTTGTGTAAAGTGTCCAAGAGGTGTGTCAGTAAGTTCTATAGAAGTGTCAGTCCAAAGAAGATGACCACAGATGAAATGCCAGGGAATAAAACACTGCACATCTGTCTCGATGGAGAAGGTCAACCACTGTAATTCTGCTTTTCTGTTGAGAGTGAGCTTTGGAGTCTGTGAATCTGTTTCTTCAGGTTATCAGTCAATCAAGAGGATTTAACAATTATTAACATCTATGCACCCAATAAGAAGCTATCCAAATACATCAAACATCTACTGAAAGTAGATATATTACATATTATATAATATACAGCAGTATATTAATAGCAACACAGTCATAGTAGGGGACTTCAACACCCCACTGTCTCAACTTGTCAGATCATCCAGGCAGAAAATCAATGAAGGCACAAGGGACCTAAATAAAGAGATAGATAAATTAGAACTATTGGACATTTTCAGAGTCATTCATCCCAAGAAACTGGAATACACATTTTACTCAAGTCCACATGAGTCATTCTCAAAAATAGACCATCTGTTAGGCCACAAAGATAGCATCAGCAAATTCAAGAGCATTGAAATCATCCCAAGCATCTTCTCAGGGCACAGTGGAATTAAACTAACACTTAACAATCATCAAAAGATTAGTAATAGTCCCAAAATGTGGAAGCTCAACAGGATACTCCTTAACAACTACTGGGTCAAAGATGAAATAAAGGAAGAAATCAAAATGTTTCGAGAGTTCAATGAAAATGAAGACACAAGCTATCAAAATATTTGGGGCACAGGTAAGGCAGTACTAAGAGGGAAGTTCATAGCCATACAAGCACACAGTAGGAAACAAGAAAAAGCACAAATAAACAGACGGACTGCACATCTAAAAGACCTAGAAGAAGAAGAAGAACAAAGGAACCCTAAAGCAACCAGAAGGACAGAAATCACTAAAGTTAGGGCAGAAATCAATTACATTGAAAATAAGAAAACCATACAAAGACCAACAAAGTAAATGTTGGTTCTTCAAAAGAGTGAACAAAATCGACAAATTTTAGCCAGACTCATAAAAGAAAAAAGGGAGAAGACCCAAATAAATCAGATCATAAATGAAAGAGGAAATATCACAACAGATAATGCAGAAATTCAACATATCATATGAGGCTTCTACGAACAACTATATGCCACCATGCTAGAGAACCCAGAAGAAATGGATATCTTAGATACCTATGAACTTCCAAAACTAAGTAGAGGAATTAGATAGATGCAGAGAAAGCCTTTGACAAAATACAACATCGCTTTATGATCAAAACACTACAAAAAATGGGAAGAGATGGAAAATTCCTGAAGATAGTGGAGCCTATATATAGCAAACCTACAGCCAACATCATACTCAATGGTGAAAAACTGGAAGCATTTCCACTCAGATCAGGTACTAGACAGGGCTGCCCACTGTCACCACTACTATTCAACAGTGTTGGAAGTTCTTGCCATAGCAATCAGGCAGGAGCAAGGAATTAAAGGCATACAGATTGAAAGAGAAGAAGTCAAATTCTCCCTATTTGCAGATGACATAATAGTGTACATAGAAAAACCTAAAGAATCCAGCAAGAAGCTTTTGGATATCATCAGGCAATACAGTAAGTTGTCAGGCTACAAAATTAACACTCAAAAGTCAGTGGCATTCCTTTATGCAAACACTAAGGTAGAAGAAGTTGAAATCCAGAAATCAATTCCTTTTACTACAGCAACAAAAACAATAAAATATCTAGGAGTAAACCTAACCAAAGAAGTGAAAGACCTGTACACTGAAAGTGATGAGTCACTACTCAAGGAAATTGAAAAAGACACAAAGAAGTTGAAAGATATTCCATGCTCATGGATTGGAAGAATTAACATCATCAAAACGAATATACTACCCAGAGCCATCTACAAATGTAATGCTATCAACATCAAGATCCCAGCAAGAAGATTTGGAAAATCATCAGGCAACACAGTAAGTTGTCAGGCTATAACATTAGCATTCAAAAGTCAGTGGCATTCCTCCATGCAAAAATGAAGTTAAAGAAATTGAAATCCAGTGTTGGGAAATTTTGAGGATGTGGTGGAGCCTGGCAGGACTTCACCTGAGGAGTGCATCTATCCTGTCAGTCTCTCTCTCTACCAAGAGGTTGAGCAAGGAGGAACAGGAGTAACCCCAAATGTTTGCCCAGTCTTATCAGACTCCCTGCCTCACAAAGCACCCTGCATTCCTGATACTATGGCCTGCTCCCTTATCTACATAATCATTGTTTTGCCTGAAAGATCCCCACCCATTCCATTCCTTTGATCTATCTTCTTTCTACCCTCATTACCCTCCCTGCCTGCAGGGTATTATTATTTATCCTACCAGTTAAAACCCTCGAAACAGTTGCTAAGGAAGTTACCTTTCCCAGCCCCCTTTTGCCTTTCTCCACTCCTTTCCAAACCATGTCAATCCATTTCCGTTTCTGACTTGCCAATCCAGGTCTGACCTTTAAAAGCCTGTGGTCTCTGATCAATAAAGAATTGAATTGCCTCGCCGCCATGAGCTCTGTTCCTGAGACATCTCTCTTGTGTCACTGAGTGAGTAGCAGCCCAGGCTGGCTCTGGTCCCGTTCTCTCCAACCCAGAGAGTATGCACCCAAGAAATGGCACCCCCATGCTAGCCTGGCAATCCAGAAATCAATTCCTTTTACTATTGCAACAAAACCAATAAAATATCTAGGAATAAACCTGACCAAAGGAGTGAAAGATTTGTACACTGAAAATGATAAGTCACTACTCAAGGAAATTGAAAAAGACACAAAGAAGTTAAAAGATATTCCATGTTCATTGGTTGGAAGAATTAACATCACCAAAATGAATATACTACCCAGAGCCATCTACAAATTTAATACTAACCCCATCAAGATCTTAACCACAATTATTAGTAGAATAGAATAAATGGAACAAATGTTTATCTGGAACCAGAAAAGACCTAGAATTCCCAAGGCAATCTTGAGAAGAAAGAACAGAACTGGAGGCATCACACTCCCAGATCTCAAATTGTATTATAAGGCCATTGTTATCAAAACTGCTTTGTACTGGAACATGAATAGACATACTGACCAGTGGAATAGAATTGAGAGCCCAGAAGTAAGCCCCTACACCTATGGACATCTAATCTTTGACAAAGGTGCCCAAATATTAAGTGGGGAAAGCTGAGTCTCTTCAATAAATGGTGTTGGAAAAAAATGGATTGAAACATGAGAAGAATGAAACTGAACTAATATATTTCATCAAATACAAAATTAAATTCCAAGTGGATCAAGGACTTGGATGTTAGACCACAAACTATCATATATTTAGAGGAAAATATTGAAAGAACTCTTTTCCGCATAAATTTTAAAGACATCTTCAATGAAACAAATCCAATTACAAAAAAGGCTAAGGCAAGCATAAACCTATGGGACTACATCAAATTAAAAGGCTTCTGCACAGCTAAAGAAACTATTACCCAAACCAAGAGACCCCTCACAGAATAGGAGAAGATCTTTACATGCCATACATCAGACAAGAAGCTAATAACCAGAATATAGAAAGAACTTGCCAAACTCAATAAGACAACAAATAACCCCGTCCAAAGATGGGAAGAAGACATGGACAGATATTCACTACAGAAGAGATCCAAAAGGCTGAGAAACACATGAAAAAATGCTCCAAGTCTTTGTCAGATAAATACAAATAAAGACAACAATGAGACAGCACTTCACTCCTATGAGAATGTCATACATCAGAAAAGGTAACAGCTGCAAATGCTGGAGAGGTTGTGAGGTTAAAGGAACCCTCCTGCACTGCTGGTGGGCATGTAAATTGGTCCATCCTCAGTGGATAATAGTCTGGAGAACTCTAAAAATTGACCTACCCTATGATTCTGCAATTCCTCTTCTGGGGATATATCCTAAGGAACCCAACACACCCATCCAAAAAGATCTGTATACATATATGTTCTTAGCAGCACAATTTGCAATAGCCAAAACCTGGAAGCAACCCAAGTGTCCAACAACAGATGAGTGGCTGAGCAAGTGGTGGTATATATACACACTGGAATACTATTCAGCTATACAAAATGATGACTTCCTGTTTTCAGCTGATCTTGGATGGGCCTTGAAATATTCATGTCTCTCTCAGGCAGAAGTTGAAAAACAAGAGAAAACACAAATAGAACCTCAACTGGAATTGGCGTTTTACACCAAAGTAAAAGACTCTGGGGTGGGTGGATGGGGAGACTATAGATCCAAGAAGGTTAACAGTGGACCTAGTGGGGGTTGTACTGTTATATGGAAAACAGGGAAATGTTATTCAGGTACAAAATATTGTATTTTCCATTGAATATAAAACATTAATTCCCCAATAAAGAAAATTTTTTTTTAAAAAAGGAAACCTATCAAGGGAGAGTGAAGTTGTACCCCTCTTATCCTATGCTTTTGTCAGTGTTTACTTTCTATAAATAAAATAAAATAAGAACCAAAAAATAAAGCCATCCACAAAGATCAGTGATATACATTAATTTTATACTATGCCACTAATGAACTAATGTCTATTTCTGCATTTTCTTTGCCAACAGTTCTTGAAAGAACATTTATAATCTCTATGCAGTCTTGACCTATGTTACTACTTTTTAAAAAACCTCATCCTTGTTAGTCCTTGAAGGGTATAAATTGGTACACATCTTGATTGATGAACACATACATATTCATTTTAGATAATGAAATAATAAATCTATACAGAAAAACTAAAAATTAAAGCCAACAAATAAAAATTTATAAAGCAGTTGTGTCAATGATTTCAGTGTAAAGGGTAATTTTTGTTTTCTTTGCCATTCTTCAGTAATTACACGATTTTCTATACTGAAAGAATCAAATATTTGAGAGGAAATAGGGAGAAGGAGAGAGAAGAGTATATCTACCCTGTCCTTCTGTTTTGTTATTATTATTATTTTTTTTCTAGAATACTTCATTAACTGATTATTCAAAACTAGTTGCAATATATGTCCCAAGGCAATATCTACAATGATATACACATTATATTGTGGCTAGGACAACCCATGCAGTTTATTCTCTTAGTTTTGTACACTATCAATGCCACAAGCAGTGGATAGTTAGATGGATGGTCATATATATATTCAGAATGTAGTCAGCAATGTCACTTTAAGGAGAATAAATGTCAAAATGAACCATGCAAGAGGACAGCAGTAATAAAAGGTGGCAAATATCTTCTCCAGAACTTTGAGTTTTGTGGCAGATATTTCTATGAATAAAGATCTATATGTTGCTTTCCAGAGCACTTACACATTTTAAAAATTCATCTATGTTCTATGAGTCCATAATATAACCTAAAGGTCAATAAATCTTGTTTATCTCTAAATAAAAAGGGGGAGTGAAGTCATTGAATGCTTATGGAAAGGGAAAAATCTATATGTACAAGTACGTTCTCTATAAATGTAAGTAGCAGGCTATCACAGGGGGGGATGTTCTATGGTTGTTTCAGTAATATTCAGACACTAGTGAGAGCCAATTTGCAATTAGGTGATTAAGACAAGAGCCAGTAGTAAGAAACAACAAGCATCTTGTTCTTGTTCCCCACATCTTTGGTACAAATTGCTATTTAAAAGCTTCTCCCTATATTTACTTTGTCTTTTGACTGCATGGTGATTATATAAGGTAATTGCAGAGTAAATGCAGAATGCTGCATGTTTTTTCCTGCAAGTCATTTAGTAACTATGTCAGGGAATCACATTAGGAAACTCTTTAATTTACAAGACATAATCACTTGTATTATTCAGCTGCAGTCTTTCTGGTTAATATTGAATTAATGGTTCATTCCTCATGTTCCCATTTATCTCAGGTTGTACTTTATAATCTGTCAGACCTTTACTGACTCTGACTGGGTTTTCTTGCAGCTTAAATAACATGATACTAAGAGCATCACTGCAATTGTTACTTGAGTTTACCAGGGTATGGTTAGCAATGCTCAAGACATTCTGCTTGTCCTAGACTCTATGAAAAAAAATGTAAATATAATTTGTGTATGATTCAACCCATACTGGGAAATAAACTAAATTGAACTTCTTTAATGGCTAATTTATGGAAATATATGCAAACACACACAAACACACACACACACACACATATCCACTATCAGTAACACACAGTTTAGAGCCATTCTCCTTTAGCACAGTTTCTAAAGTAGTGGAGTCATCATATAGATACTGAGCTGCAGCAATAACCCTGGGCAAATTATATATATATATGTATATATGTTTACATATATATATATATAAATAAAATGTCCATCATGTGGTTGGATATAACAATCTGCAGCTGGATGACTTCATCAGTGTGTCCTAGAACCTCACCTCTCCAGAGCTCTATCCAACTAGGGAAAGATAGAAACAGGCTAGGGGTATGGATGCCCTGCCAATGACAATCTTGAGCACAGAAGCAATTACAGAAGACAGACCTTTCCTTTCTATACCCCAGAAGAAATCTGGCCCATACTTCTAGAGGGGAAGATGACCAGAGGGCTCTGAACTTCAATTTCATCAGAACCCGGGGGGGGGGGGGGGAGAAAATTCTGAAGTAGTAAGTGTGACTTAGAAAGGAAGAGAAGGCAGAATCATAGGGAGAAAAGGGGAATAGATGATAGATAGATGATAGATAGATAGATAGATAGATAGATAGATAGATAGATAGATAGATGATAGTCACGTAACCCAAACATTTCAGATCATGGAATCACAGTCAGTGGAACGACTGGAAATCACAAATAGTCTACCTACAAGATCTCTATAAACCTCCGTGTTTTTTACCCCATTCCAACTATAATTTCTAATGTTTAAGTAAGAAGAGGGGCTTAACAAGTTTCTTTGAAGTATTTATTTGACTAAACTGAATCAAATTATCTGTAGCACTCAAACCATTGGAAACTGAGTAAATAACTACAAATAGAAATTTCTTTATTACTTATTTTAAAACTCCAGTGCTGAGGACCAGGAAGTTTACCACACCCACATGCACACTTACACCCTCACAGTCTTTTACTTGGCTGCAATAAATCAAATCCAGTTCAAGTTCTACTTTGTGTTTCCACATTTTGTTTTAATTTCTCAGCTTCTCTTAGAGTGAGTAAGATCATCCCTCTCTTTCTGGCTTATCTCATTTAACATGAGTCCTTGTTGCACACACTTTATAGCACATTCTATGATCTGGGTTCAAGCTCCATACTACATAGGAGTGCCAAATATAGGGAAAACAACATGAACAGGATCTTTTAATTCCTGTTTCCATCTATTATTAAAATTAAAAAAAAATTTTAAAGATCCTTGTGGAGATGCAAAGCTGCACAAGCTAAACAACAGGCAGAAAGAAACAGAAAAAAAAAAAACCTTACAACTTCCATGCTGAAAAATACAACAGAAACACGGTTAATACTACATGTTCTTAATTAGAAGCAGGGTTTTAAAACAAACAGAGAAGTTTGTCTTTATTGAACAGTCCTCCAGGGTGAACTTTTTAAAAATTTTATTTATTTATTTATTTACTTATTTTTTAACATGTTTTCTTTTACTGAGTGGCCTTTTTTTTAACATGACTTTCTCAATGCATGATATTAGGTAGGGAAATTTAACATAAAAGGTTGAAGTCAAGTGAATGTGTAAGAACCAGATTTCTATACAAGCACTTTATCTACAAAAGGTATTTGCAATATTATTTACATTTCTCATTCTGCTTAAGTAACTTGGAACTTGAAAATAATGTTAAGATTGACACACTGAACTACAAATTCAGTAAAAAACAACATGTCTGTTCTTTTGAATACATGAAGTTAGTCTAGCCATATAGAAAAGGAAAGGAAGGAGGCTTTCATTTATTTTTTTAACTGGGGGTATTAATGGTTTACAGTAGATAGAAGGTGTTGGTACATGTGTAAAATTTCTTAGTTTTCTCCAAAACATTCTCACTCCCAGTCTAGTTAATTCTCCACTATCATGCACCAGGACCTGAAATGCATGCATCCACACCCACATGTACACCCACACCCTCATAATATTTTACTTTGATGCAATAAATCAAATCCAGTTTAATTAAGTTCTACTTGGTGTTTCTCCATTTTGTTTATATATACACAGAACTTTCTTATATTCATCTGTTATTGGATATCTAGATTGCTTTCAGGTTTTGGCTACTACAAATTGTGCTATGAATACAGGTATACACAGATCTTTTTGGATGGATGTATTTGGCTCCTTAGGATGTATCCCTAGAGAGGAAATTCCAGGCCAAAGGCTAGGTCCATTTTTAGTTTTCTGAGAGTTCTCCAGACTGCTCTTGCACAGGGGTTGAACCAACCAATTTGCACTCTCATAAGCAGTGCAGGAGGGTTCCTTTGTTTTCACAATCTCTCCAGAATTTGTTGCTAATATTCATTCTCATGTATGACATTCTCACATGAGAGAAGAGGTACATAATTGTTGTCCTTATGCATTTCTCTGATAATCAATGACTAGAAGCAAATATTCATGCCTGTTAGCTTTTTGGATCTCTTCTTTGGTGAATATTCTGTTCATACCCGCCCCCACTTTTGGATCTGCTCATTTGTTGGTTGGTGTTGTTTGGTGAGGTTTTTATATGTTTTGTTTATTAGCCTTTTATCTGACATATGGCACATAAAGATCTTCTCCCATTCTGTAAAGAGGCACTTTGTTTGGGTGGTGATTTCTTTTGTTGTGTAAAAGCTTTTCAATTTGATGTAGTCCTAGTGGTTTATTTTTTATTTGTTTGACTTGCATTTGGACTTGTGTCATTGAAGATGCCTATAAAATTTAGATGGCAAAGAGTTCTCCCAATATTTTCATTTAAGTAATTGATAGTTTCTGGTCTAACATCAAGGGCCTTGATTCATTTGGACTTTATTTTTGTGTGTGGTAAAATTTAGTGGTTCAGTTTCATTCTTCTGCATGTTTCAACTCAATTTTCCCAACACCATTTGTTAGACTCTCCTTTCCTCATTTAATAATCTAGGCACATTTGTCCATAGGTTAAATGTTTGTCCATAGGTTAGATGTCCATAGGTGTGGGGGCTTATTTCTGGACTCTCAACTCTATTACACTGATCAGTGTGTCTATTTATGTTCCAGTACCAATCAGTTTTGATTATAATGGACCTCTAATAATTTCAGTCTGGGGACATTATACCTCCAGTTTTATTCTTTTTTTTCTCTCAAGATTTCTTTGGCAATTCTACATATTTTCTGGTTCTAGATAAACTTTTGTTGCTGTTGTTCTACTCTATTAAAAATTGTTATCTTGATGAGGATTATATAGCATTTGTAAATTCCTCTGTGCTAAGTCGATTAGTCATTTTGAATTGTACCCCTTTTATCCTATAGTCTTGTCAGTGTTTCCATTTTATTTGATAAATAAAAATTTAAAAAATGATAGTCATTTTGATGTTGTTAATTTATCTAGCCCATGAATATAGAATATCTTTTAACCTTTTTGTATCTTTATATTGCCTTGAACAGTGACTCAATCTTCAGTATATAAGCCTTTCACTTATTTTGTTTGATTTATTCCTAGATATTTCATTGTTTTTGCTGCTATAGTGAATGGAACTGATTTCTGGATTTCTTCCTCTTCTGATTTAGTGATTGCTTAAAGAATACCACCAACTTTGGTATTGTAGCCTGACATGTTACCATATTTCTTGATAATTTCCAGGAACTTCCTACTGGATTCTTTACGTTTTTCTATGTATAATGTCATATTATCTGCAAACAGTGACAGCTTAAGTTTTTCTCTTCTAGTCTACACCCCTCCAATGCCTTTCTCTTGCCTATTTTCTGTGGCAAGAACTTCTAGCACTGTGTTGAATAGTAACAATGATAGTTGGCAGCCCTGTCTAGTACCTGCTTTAAGTGAGAATGCTTTCACTTCCTCAACACTGAGTATGATGTTGGCTATAGGTTTGCTGAAAATGGACTCTATTTGCCTTTGATAAAACCCAACACCCCTACAAAAATGGGAACAAATGTAAAGATTCTTTAGTTTAGAATGAAGAAATATTTTAACCAAATAAGCAATTTTAAATAAGAAATTAATACTTTTAAAAAACCTTCTGTGCAAAGCTGTATATACATTTATAAGTTAACAGAACAAAAACACTCTGATTGCATAGATGCTTGATAACATCCAACTGTAGCTGGGCAGTCATTGAGCTCAAGCCTAATTTTCAAGTAGTTTACAAGTTAATGTGGCTTTCTAATGATGAAAAAGGAATCCCTTGTTAGTGGTAAGACCAAAAATTTCCCTTGATCTTGTGCTTTACTTGTACTATTTCATCTCTTCAGAGGCACTCTTAACTTCTCTACAATTTTATCAGTGTGATAGAGGACCTACACTCATATGACTGTGATACCACCTTGTTCTCACCCTATCTACCAGATTACTGATTCTTTCTCACCTTTGGCAGAGATTCATGTGATATTGCCTTTGTGAAACATAAAGCACCAGCTTATGAAACAAAATACTTTTGAAGGTAATTAAAATGCTCTCCTGTCTTTCAAACTTTTTCATAACCTTATAATCTATTGAACTTATTAGTTTATTTAAAAAAGTAATTTGAGAAAACAAATATTGGTTCAACTCATAACAGATGCTATAGAGGGAGCTGTCTACCTGATATGGTTTAGGCAATGAAACTTTAACAAATTCAATTTCTGCTTACTATTTCTGAGGCCCTTTGCTTTAAAGATTAATTCTAGAAAGAACTGTTGGGGAGACTATTTGCTATGAGTGCTTACAGAATAATAAAAAAAAGGGGTTCACATGAGTCATGAATAATTATGAAGTTTTATTTAAGCTGTTAGTAAAAGTCCAACAAAAAATTCTAGAATTCATGCCCTTATAATAGGTATATGTTGTTTTCAAAAAGAAAAGATGGTCCAAAAGATGATAATAAAATAGATAAATTTTTATCACAATAAGATTTTACCTCACATCTGACAGACTGGCTTACATCAACAAAACAGGAAATGACAAGTGTTGGAGAGGATGTGGAGAAAAAGGAACTCTGGTACACTGTTGGTAAGAATGTATATTGATGCAGACTCTATGGAAAATAGTAAGGAGAGTTTTTAATCAAATAAAAATAGAAATACCTTATAATCCAACAATTCTACTTTTCAACATATATCTAAAGGACATGGTGGTTATCATTGGAAGGTACAAGAGTGAGCTATAAGTGATGTGAAACTTTAATTTTGTAAATCACTATTAATTAATATTTTTTAAAGAAACACATTAATTTGCAACAATGCAGCCAAACTATCTAAGACTTTATGAGTATTGTTGGGGGAGTGGAGATAGGTAGAACTTTGATGGTGGGTATAATGTGGAACTACCCCCTATAATTGATAATCTTGTAAACCATTTTTAAATATTTAATAAATACAACAGAGGATTTTAAGGGCATCAGAAAAAATGCAAGCTCTGTTGCAGAGATAGAAGGAAAATATAGATTATAAAAGCAAGCAATGATAACCTTGAAAATACTGGTCTAAGATTATAGGTGATTTAATATTAAAAAAAAAGTCTCTATTAGAAATACATTAACAAGTTAAGTCCACTAATTATAATTACTAATTATATTAGTAATCTGATTGAATTTTGTTAAAATTCAATCAGATTACTAATATAAAACCTTTATTTAAACAACTTCATATTTATTTACCACTGGTTTACAAGATTGTTCAGTTTGGGGATTATAGAATCACACTTTTATGAGTGTATAAGATCCACCATACCTATTTTTCTAAATTCCAGTGCTGACACACTATTAAGCAGGTGTCTTCCATCTATTTTTCCCATTCCACTTCTCTTCTTAGAGTCTAAGATTGTTCTTATTGCGTTTCCAGTTTGCATTGTAATAGCTGTATTTTGAAATGTCTCCTTCCTTCCTTCCTTTCTTTCTTTCTTTCTTTCTTTCTTTCTTTCTTCCTTTCTTTCTTTCTTTCTTTCTTTCTTTCAGTCCTGAAATAATGCATGTAAATTAACTTAGCATCCAGGTTCTTGACCCATTTGGAGTTGACTTTTGTTTCTGGTGAGATGATAAAGTGGTTCAGTTTCATTCTTCTGCATGTTTCAGCCCTGTTTTCCCAGCATCATTTTTATTTATTTATTTATTTATTTATTTATTTATTTATTTATTTATTTATTTAAGAAAGGAGACATTAACAAGTCATAGGATGGGGGATACAACTCCACACAATTCCCGCCACCAGATCTCCATATCCCATCCCCTCCCCAATAGCTTTCCCATTCTCTATCCCTCTGGGAGCATGGACCCAGGGTCGTTGTGGGTTGCAGAAGGTGGAAGGTCTGGCTTCTGTAGTTTCTTCCCCACTAAACATGGGTGTTGACTGGTCAATCCATACTGCCAGTCTGCCTCTCTCTTTCCCTAGTAGGGTGGGTCTCTGGAGAAGCGGAGGTCCAGGACACATTGGTGGGGTCTTCAGTCTAGGGAAGCCTGGCAGGCATCCTGATGGTATCTGGAACCTGGTGGCTGAAGAGAGTTAACATACAAAGCCAAAGAAATTGTTGAAGAATCATGGACCCAAAGGTTGGAATAGTGCAGATGAAGTGTTGGGGGCTACTCACTGCAAACTCTAGTGTACTACTACTTTCAGGTATATATTTGCCCTAGTTTATGGATACGTGTGAACATATGCTCTATCTCCTGGAACCTGGTCTATATCTAGGTTTTGGGACTTTGTTAGGAAGTGAACCACCTAGAATGGAATTAGAGAATACTATGAAAGGAAAGGTCTCACCAGAGTGATGAAGCTGAAGGGTTGCCGTTGCACACCTGAAGTCTCTGGACACAGTCTGAAGTGAAAAATGCTGGGGTGGCACTCGTTGCGTTGATTAGGTTGCAATCAGCAGATGCAATATTATTTGATAAGAATTGGGAGAAGCAGGGCACCAAAGTAATAACCCTGAGGTGAGGGGTAAACATGCAGCTTCCTGGGACAGTGGGGGGTGGGAGTGGGTGGGAGGGATGGGTCACAGTCTTTTGGTGGTGGGAATGGTGTTTATGTACACTCCTAGTAAAATGTAGTCATATAAATCACTAGTTAATTAATGCGAGAGGGGGAAAATTAATTGTATGTCTCGAAGTTTTTCAAAACACAAACTGAATCTTTTCTCAATATATGCAGTGTAATTGATATGCAGACTCTCTCAAAAGCCTAGACCAAGTAGATCAGAAGCAACCAATAGCACAGCTATATACAAGATACTGGGTACTGTACAGCAAACCCTAACAAAAGGACTTTTCAAAGTTAACCCAATTACCAAATAATGTGATGATAACATTAACTATCGATTGTCTTTTTGAACCCTAAGACAGCAGGAACCTCACATCTCCACTATAAAGCCTCTACTTCCCCCAGTCCTGGAACCATTGGATAGGGTCCACGTTCCCGTATGCCTCTCCCAATCCATACCAAATAATATTGCATCTGCCGATCGCAACCTAATCAACACAACGATTGCCACCTCAACATGCTTCACTTCAGACTGTGTCCAGAGACTTCACATGTGGAATGACAACCATTCAGCTTCATTACTCGGGTGAGACCTTTCCTTTCATAGTATACTCTAATTCCATCTCAGGTGGTTCACTTTATAACAAAGTCCCAAAACCTAGATATACACCAGTTTCTGTGAGAGAGATCATATGTTCACATGTATCCATAAACTACTGCAAAATATATACCTGAAAGCAGAAGTACACTAGAGTTTGCAGTGAGTATCCCCCTAACACTTCCTCTACACTATTTTGGGTCCATGATTGCTCAACAATTTGTTTGGCTTTGTATGTTAACTCTCTTTTTCAGTCACCAGGTTCCAGATGTCGTCAGGATGCCAGCCAGGCTTCCCTGGACTGAAGACCCCACCAGGAATGGAGCTCCGCTTCCCCAAAGACCCACCCTACTGGGGAGAGAGAGAGGCAAACTGGGAGTATGGACCAACCAGTCAACGCCCATGTTCAGGGGGGAAGCAATTACAGAAGCCAGACCTTCTACCTTCTGCAACCCACAATGACCCTGGGTCCATGGTCCCAGAAGGATAGAGAATGGGAAAGCTATCAGGGGAGGGGGTGGGATATGGAGAATGGGTGGTGGGAATTGTGTGGAATTGTACCCCTCCTACCCTATGGTTTTGTTAATTAATACTTTCTTAAATAAAAAAATAATAATAAAAAATAAAAAAATAATTAAAAAATTAAAAAAAAAAGAATTGGGAGAAGCATACGGGAAAGTGGGCCCTACCCTAGGGTCCTAGGACTGGAAGTTTAGGGGGAAGTTTAGGCTCTATAGTGGAAATGTGAGGTTCCTGTTGTCTTAGGGTTCAAGAAGACAATGGATAGTTACTGTTATCATCACATTATTTGGTAATTGTTTTAACTTTGAAAAGTTCCTTTGTTAGACATACAATCAATTTTCTCCCTCTTATATTGATTAAATAGTGATTTATATGACTACAATTTAATAGGTGTGTTCATAAACACCATTCCCATCACCAAAAGATTGTGTCCCATCCCACCCACCCACCCCCACCCCCAACCCCACCAGCCCAGGAAGCCGCATGCCCACTCTCCCCCTAACCACAGGGTTTTCATTTTGGTGCCCTACTTTCAATTTAGTCAGATCCTGCTTTTAGTTTCCCTTTCTAATCTTCTTTCTCAACTTCTGTTGATGAGTGGGATCATCCCATACTCATCTTTATCTTTCTGACTTAGCTCACTTAACATAATTCCTTCTAGCTCTGACCAAGATGGGCCAGAGAAGTTGAGTTCATTGTTGTTGATAGCTGCATAGCATTCCATTGTGTATATATGGAGTTCTTGGGGTATAACCCCAGGAGAGGAATTACTGGATCATATAGAAGGTCCATGTCTAGCCTTGTGAGAGTTCTCCAGACAGCTCTCCACAGAGGCTGGACCAATTTACATTCCCACCAGCAGTGCAAAAGGGTTCCTCTGTCCCCACAGCCTCTCCAGCATTTGTTGCTGCTGTCTTTTTTGATGTATACCATTCTTACCGGAGTGAGGTGGTATCTCAATGTTGTCTTTATTTGCATTTCTCTGACAATCAGCGACCTGGAGCAGTTTTTCATACATTTGTTAGCTTTTTGGATCTCCTCTGGAGTGAATGTTCTGTTCATATCCTCTGCCCATTTATGGATGGAATCATTTGCTTTTTTGGTGCAAATTTTGCTGAGCTCTTTGTATATTTTGGTGATTAGTCTCTTGTTTGATGTATGGCATGTAAAAATCTTCTCCCATTCTGTGAGGGGTCTTTGTGTGATAGTTTCTTTGGCTGTGCAGAAGCTTTTCAATTTGATGTAGTCCCATTGGTTTGTTTCTGCTTTAGTATTCCTTGCAATTGGGTTTGTTTCATCAAAGATGTCATTGAGGTTTAGGTGGGAAAGTGTTTTCCTCTAAGTGTTTGATTGTTTCTGGTCTAACATCCAGGTCTTTAATCCATTTGGAGTTGATTTTTGTTTCTGGTGAGATAAAGTGGTTCAGTTTCATTCTTCTGCATGTTACAACCCAGTTTTCCTAGCGCCATTTATTGAAGAGAGCCTCCTTCTTCCATTTAATACGTTGGGCCCCCTTATCAAAGATTAGGTGTCCATATGTGTGGGGGTTTAGTTCCGAGCTTTCAATTCTGTTCCACTGGTCTGTGTGCCTACTAGAAGGGAATAAGTTAAGCTCTCACTATTTGCAGATGATATGATAGTATACATAGAAAAAACAAAACAATCCAGCAGAAAACTACTGGAAGTTATTAGGCAATATTGCAAGGTGTCAGGCTACAAAATCAATGTACAAAAATCAGTGCCATTTCTTTATGCAAACACTAAATCTGAAGAAGACATCCAGAAATCACTCCCATTCACGGTTGCAGCAAAATCAATAAAATACCTAGGAGTAAAGCTGACCAAAGAAGTGAAAGACTTGTATACTGAAAACTATGAATCACTATTCAATGAAATAGAAACTGATACCAAGAAATGGAAAGACATCCCATGCTCATGGATTGGAAGAATAAATATCATCAAAATGAATATTTTCCCCAGAGCAATATGCAAATTTAATGCAATACCCATCAAACTTCTTTAAGAGAATAGAACAAACACTACAATCATTTATCTGTAACCAGAAAACACCTAGAATTGCCAGAACCATCTTGAGGAAAAGAAACAGAAATGGAGGCATCACACTCCCAGACCTCAAACTTTAATATAAAGCCATCATAATCAAAACAGCATGGCACTGGAACAAAAATAGGCACACAGACCTGTGGAACAGAATTGAAAGCCCAACACCATTTATTAAAGAGAGCCTCCTTCTTCCATTTAATACTTTGGCCCCCCTTATCAAAATTGAGATGTCCATACATGTGGGGGTTTAGTTCTGGGCTTTCAATTTACTTTGGCTTGAACAATATATATTCATGTGAGTCACAATTACTTCCATGTATAAATAATTCACCATTAGCAATCCTGATAAAATAAAAGACTTTCAGGAATATCCATAATGCCAATTATGTTAATTCACTTAGGATTACAACACAAATGTGTAAAGTTAGTAGCTAGATTGTGAAATGAACATATCTTATGAAGGTCCTATAAGTATGTAAGTGAAAAAAACATACGAAGTCAGAGAGTAATCTGTGAAATATCTCTCAATTATCAGACATGTAAAATTATGAATACAGGATGATACCCTTAAGTGTCTAGTTCAAAAAAGTTATCCTTCAGAAATATACTCAATAATGCAAAACAAACAATTAAAAACATACCATATTATGTTCTTTTGATGACAAGTACATGAAAGAAAATTAACTATAATTTCTGTGTTTGAAATACTACAGAGGATGCATACACAAACAAAACTTTTAGAAATTCACAAAATTTGACAATATATAGTTTTTTAAGATCAATATTTGATTATGGAAGTAAAAGGAACTTTTATGAACTATCAGTATAGAAAACAAACTTTACTGACCAGGAAGGTAGTTCAGTGGCAGAATGCAGAATTTGAGTGTGTAAGGCCAAGGGAATCAATCCCTGGCACTGTATATAATGAAACAGAAGCTGTGCTTTGTCTCTCTCTTTCTCTCCCCCTTCACTCATTAAATAAATACATCTTTAAAAAATAAATATATAAGTATATAATCATGCCAGTGAAAAGATTAATTTGTTCTATATAACTCTTCAGAGAAAAATAAAAAATATTTAATTAGTTTTTGATTGATCAAAAGTTTTTTATTATTGTTAATCTCTAAAAGTATCTTTCAATTTAAAATTTTCTATTGGTAATATGATAATACTTTCAGAGTGATATGAAAAGAACATACAATTGTGGTTTTGTTTTCATAATTGTGCTGTAAAATTTCAGGAGAGCTAACATTTTCCTTTTTTCACTTTTTGTTTTTTATTTTTATTAGTGATTTAATAATGATTAGCAAGACTGTAAGATAACAGGAGTATAATTTCATACAGTTCCCACCACCAGAGTTCTGTGTCTTAGCCCCTCTAGAATCTTTCCTATTCTTTATCCCTCTGGGTGTACGGGCCAAAGTTCCTTATGTACTGCAGGAAAATGTTTAATTATTAGTATATAAGCATCAAAGGGAATATTTCAAAAAATAGTTTCAAAGGAACAATTTTATCTCAAGTATTCTTTTAAAGGATTTACATATCTATTCTTATGAAAGGGAGAAAAATAAAATCACTGCTCAGTGCAGCCTAATACAGCACTGGGGTTTGAACATGGGACCTTAAGCATAGAAGATCTGTGCTCCCATGTTGAGTAATTACATGAAACCCTTTATTTCAGGTACTTAGTGGGTTTTTAAGTGCTCTCTTTAAATACATATTCACAATCATATCTATTTTGTTTTTATAGGTCTTACTATAAACTGAATGTTTGCATCTCCTAAAATTCATATGTTGAAATCTAGTCTAAATATCCAGCTTGACATTATAGCACAGGTCTTGTGTGTCTAATGCCCCAGAGACCACAAACTCAGTCCCAGAACCACAATAAACTAGAGCTGAATGGTCCTCTATTTCTCTCTCTCTCTCTCTCCCTCTCTGTCCCCCACCTCCCTCCCCTCCCCCTCTCCCTCCCCTTCTCCTCCCTGTCTCTCCTCTCTCTCTCTCTCTCTCTCTCTCTCTCTCTCTCTCTCTCTGTTTTTCATAAAAATAAATAAACATTTAAAAGAGGTAGAGGAGAAGAAGGAGAAGCAGCGTCAGCTGTTGCCTAGTTCACAATGTTTGGAGGCCGAGGTTTTGGGAAGTGATTAGGTTATGAGGATACAGTGCTCATGAATGAAATTAATGTCCTTATTTTAAAAAATAGAATACAGAAAGCATCCCTTATCCCTTTTACCATATATATGAAGGAAACTTGACAAAACAACATTCTAGGAACCAGAAAGTGGCTCATCATCTGACACCAAATCTACCTGCAACTTGATCTTACAAATCTCAGTCTCCAGAATTGTGAGAAACCAGTGACTGTTGGTCATAAAGTACTCAATGTATGGTATTCCATTGGGGTAACTCAAACAGGTTCAGGTCCCCAAAAACCTGAATTGACCTTTGCACTGAATCACAATGGTGGCTTAAAAAAATACCCATTTTACTAAACTAGCAGAATTTATTTTAAATTTTTTAAACTTTTAAAAATATTTATTTATTTATATATTCCCTTTTTGTTGCCCTTGTTGTTTTATTGTTGCAGTTATTATTGTTGTCTGTCTTCGTTGTTGGATAGGACAGAGAGAAATGGAGAGAGGAGGGGAAGACAGAGATGGGAAGAGAAAGAGAGACACCTGTAGACCTGCTTCACCACTTGTGAAGCAACTCCCTCTAACCGGGATCCTTACACTAGTACTTGCACTTTGTGCCATGTGCGCTTAACCTGCTGCGCTACTGCCCAACTCCCAATATTTAAAACCTTTAAAACATGACAAAAGAAAATTAAAAGTTCTAAATAGCAGTAATATGTTAGTTCACATACCAGTCACTTCAAAGCAAAAAGGTTTGATATAAATTTTTCGCTGCCAGGAGATAAGTATTTAATCTTCAAAAATATGTGGATTTGAAATTCCACAACCAATATAAAAAAGTCTCTAGATTATTACTAACTATATCTCCAAGCAGATTATAGTTAACAATCATTGGTACTACTCAACTTTAAAGAAAACCTATAGCTAAATCAACATTTCTCAATAAAGTAATATTGGAGTTGTGAAAACAACAACAAAAAAGATCACCTATAGCTAAAATGGGATTGGAAATAAATAAAGGTCCTTGGGTAGGAACTTTCATAGAACTAAGAAATATTTTCTCCTACACAAAACAAAACAATTTAAAGTCTCCAGAGAGAATTAGAGTTTCTATCTGGCACAAAATGAAGTAACACTCTTCTAAGTGGATATTTAATATCTTCAACACCAAAAAAATTGGATAATCCTTTAGAGGAAAAATAAATGAGAGGGGTACCTCACTGATAACTATTTGAAACTTTAAAAATAATGTGAATGATTATGTATAAAACATAGGTGGATTTTTCTTTTGAAAAATATTGTCACTCTCCACATTCAAAAGTTCTACTTAGAAAACAAAATAGCATTCTCATACTGAATATTTTAAATAGTGTGAAGAGGATAAATGATACCAAAGTAAAACATTCCCCTAATCATTTTTTATCAGATTATATCAGAACATGTTACAGAAGTTAACATGGTAGTGTTTAAATACTAGATGATTCTGAAATAATACCACTGATCATTGGCTGGACAATCTGTGTCCTGAAGAAATGAACTGACCATTAAAGATTATGCATCAAATCAAACACAAAAATAAATATACAGAAGAAAGAAATTATATATAAAATCCTGTGCACATATTCCCAGACTAATTAATCTCAGTAAATTTATTCCTGTGATAAATGATTCCATTACTTTTTTTTTTCAAAAATTTTTTGTCACTAGGGTTATCACTGCACAGTGAATTCACTGTTCATGATAATCATTTCCTTCCTCCCTTCCTTCTTCTCTTTCTTTCTTTCTCTTTCTTTCTTTCCCTCTTTTTTCTTCTCTTTATTGACAGAGAAAAAAATTGAGGGAAGAGGTTAATAGAGAGGAAGAGAGACACCTTTACCACTGCTTCACCACTCCTGAAGCTTCCCCCTTACAGGTAGGAAGGGGCTTGAACAAGTGTCTTTGCTTATGGTAATGTGCTGTACTGTATGCAGCACCACTCTGTCCCCTTAATTTTTTATCTTTATTTATTGAATAGAGACAGCCAGAGATCAAGAGGGAAGGGGATGATAAAGGGGGGGAGAGTCAGAAAGGCACCTGCAAAACTTCTTTGCCACCCTCAAAGCTTTCCCCCTATAAGTGGGGACCAAGGGTTCAAACCTGGGTACTTGTGCATAGTAACATGTGTGCCCAACCAGGTGTGCCAACACCTACCCCTCCTTTACTTTACTTTTTTTTTTTTAAAGAAATAGAATCTTTATTTTATTTTTTTATTTTTCAAAGATATTTATTTATTTATTATTGGATAGAGATGAGAGAAATGGAGAGGAAAGGGGGAGATAGAGAGGGAGAGAGACAGAGAGACACCTGCAGCCCTGCTTCACCACTTGTGAAGCTTTCCCCCTGCAGGTGGGGACCAGAGGCTTGAATCCAGGTCCTTGCACACTGTAATGTGAGCACTTAACCAGGTGGGCCACTGCCTGGCCCCTGCTTTACTTTTCTTTAAGCATGTTATGGTCCAGTTTTCAATAAAATAGCATCGTCATAATTTAATGGTTGAGAGTCATTTGACTGGACACAATTACATCCGCATAATTTCAAATACATTGTAAACTGCAGATAATTTTAAAGAATTTGATTCACAGAAAATGAAGAGAACAGCAAATCAATGAAAGTGTATTTATGGTAGAAAATCACTATTATATATATTTTAAGTCCTATTCATACTTCATTCCTCTCCAAATTCTATCTCATTCAAATCCTGTGGAAAAAACATACATTAATTCTAAAACTAGATGAATAAGATCTCAGAATGTGGTTTTTTTTTATCTGAAAGGGACTTTAGAGATAATTTAGTCTTTATTTCTGTATCCTACAAAACTTTTTTTAAAAATGTCTGAAATAACTATTTTGTCAAAGGCAGAACTAGGACCAGAAAACAGGCTTCTAGTCCTATTACCACAATACCATCACAACTCTTCCCTCAAATCCCTAAACAAAGAAAGAGGAAAATACTTTACAGTGAATGGTCACTGAAAAAAACAGTCCTGGGATTCATAAATAGAATTCTTAATAGTTTAACATTTTTTCATTGCTTTTATTCAAAATGAAACTTACTTTCCCAAGAGACTGATAACAAAAAAAAGCAATTTGACTTTTAAGGTTAGGGATGGTGTTAGCACAGGGGTGACTGACAAAATTAAATGAAGGACAAAATAACACAGATCCATATACTTAGCAACCCTATTTGAGCCATATGTTAGAAGTAGAGGAAAAGGAAATGAAGAGCTTTCAAAATGCAGCTGTCCCACTCCCTGCTATTTCCACTCAAACCCAGCAAATTTTCCATCACGATCCAACACATGTGCCGTGACACATGGAAACAGGGTGAGCTCATGGACACGGGAATAGAATTCGGCATTCCCAGCACAGCACCCTGGAAGCACATGAGCACTTTCAAATCTCCACCTCTATGTATCCTAAATGTGCATGAGACCTAGCGATGGAAAAAGTCATTACAATGTACAGTGACCTGGGTTCCAATCCCAAGTCCCCACATGTAAGTGGGGAACTTCTGGAGTGATGAAGCAGTGTTACGCATTTGTTCTCCCTCTCTCTCTTTCTCCCCCAACCCTCTCAATTTCCCTCTGTCTCTATCCAAAAAATAAATAAATATATAAATTAAAAATAGTTTTATGGAGAGGCAAAACACAGCGTAAAACTAGTACTAGACCACTAGATGTGGATGGTTGCAGAAATGGCAAGGACTTGAAAGGGACTGAATGAGCACTGAAGGTCTAATTCACAGTGGTTCTGCAGAATCTAAGTTGATGGTGTGATTGATGTGCAGATAATTACCACATAAGGGTGAGAAGTTGTATTCATGTGACAACAGTTTTTTAAATCATTCTTTCCTTAATCATTTCCAAAAAAAAAATGTTACTACATCACTTAACACATTCAGAGAACTTATAACTTTACAGGTACTCTACTAGTAAACAATATTTTTAGTCATCAAAATGTTGGAGTAGTGGTTTCTTCTGACATGTAATAATAGTAACATGTAGTCACAAGGTAGTATGTTTATCACTAATGAAGCAATGACCTTGGGTGGTGATGACAAATTGAAAGTACCTCCACCCTCCCTGAGCAAATTTTATTAACCAATTGTGGTATGTTGTGCCATTGAGGAAAATCTTGGTAGCTTAGTCTTTCATATCACCCTGAACTAGTAGCTCGATGGAGACAATGTAAACAAAAATACAATGAGGAACATGATACTGTGCCTACAGAAAGATCAGGGTTGCAGTGTCATTGATCTGAAAGCAGGGTTCTGTGTATTTTTTGTGACAGATGCAGCATTGTTCCATGCCAAGCGGCAGAAACAGTAGCCTCCTGGCCACGAATGAAAGGAAGCTGCAGCAGCTCGCCTAGGTATCTAGTTCTATAAAGAAATGTGCAATCATCCCTAGAAACTTAACCTAGAGAATGGGAAAGCTATCATGGGAGGGGGTGGGTTAGGGAGATTGGGTGGTGGGAATTGTGTGGAGTTGTACCCCTCCTACCTTATGTTTTTGTTCATTAATCCTTTCTTAAATAAAAAATTTAATAAAAAAAAAGAAACTTAACCTAGAGTTTATTTCTTCTCTCCTTCATAATGATTTCACCAACTTTTTAAATCGCTTTCTGTGTAAATGGACAGGCTCTGTTGTTCATAACTGAATCCTGACTGGTAGATGTGTGGAAAAACCTTCCTCTCACCACATTTGCTGGAAAAAAAAATTAGCAGACTTAATTCTGGGATCAGGTGGTGGCACACAGAGTAGAATGCACATGTTACTATGCTCAAGGATCTAGGTTCAAGTTCCTGGCCCCCATCTGCAGGGATGAGACTTCACGAGCAGTGGAACAGTGTTGTATATCTTTCTTTGCCTTCCTCTTTTTCTGTCTCTATCATTAAAAGAAAGAGATCAAGAGAGGTGAAGGAGAAGAAGAAGGAAAAAGACTTTGGGAAATAGTTGAGAACTGAGTCCTAGCAATACCCCTAGTGTGGTGGGGAGCATTACTTCTAACTATGACTATTTTAATAAAGTTCAAATTCTTGAAGTTTTGGCTATTAGTTTTGTGATAAAAATTTATAATCTGTATTTCTACCTCCAACTTCTGATTCATTCTGCCTTTTGTTATCTCGAATTATTTCCTGAACTTCTATATTTGCATTTCCTACCATTCTCAGTAAGTCATATATCCATAATTTCATTTTTCATCTTTTTCTTTCATTATCCTGACCATCTAAATTCAAAATTTAATACAATTTAACTTACCAAACTCTCTTGCCAAACCCTGACAATTTCTTCTTTTACATAATCTATCTTTTCCATTGCTACTATCATCATTCTAGGGAGGCCTTTTCTGTCCTGTTTCTGTCCTGTGCTTCCACTACTATTTTCCTTTCTGACTTCCTTGCTTCAGTATCTCCCTCATCCCTTTAGCCCTTAGATTTTATCATAGCTATGATAACCCAGTTATTCTAAGGACTGTGTATATTACTTCTCCAGATAGGTCATATTGTCACACACTTATCAGTATGAAAAGGCTCATATTTATTATGTTTACCTCCCTTTGAGACAGATTTTTTTTTATCTCCTTTATCCTCTTGTCATAGTCCTCTACTTTTTATTCTCTGGAATCAAGTTTTAAATACCTCCCATATTATTGAATGGAAATCTAAGTTTACTAGCTATTTCGTTTCTTCGATTTTTCTCTAAGAAATGTATTCTCTCCTTTTTTCAAAAACATTATTAGTGATTTAATATTGATTTACAAAATTATGAGATAACAGGGATATAATTGCACACTGTTTCTAACACCACAGGTTTGTGTCCTCATTCCCTCCATTGGAACTGTATTAGGGACCAGGTGGTGGTGTACCTGGTTACAGTGTGAAAGGACCCTGGTTCAAGCCCCTGGTCCCCACCTACAAGGGGAAAGCTTCATGAGTGATGAATCAGGGCTGGAGGTGTCTCTTTGTTTCTCTCCTCTCTATCACCCCCTTCCCTCTCAATTTCTGGCTGCGTCTATCCAATAAATAAATAAAGATAATAATAATAATAATAATAATAATAATAATAATAATGAAACTGCATTAGTTCTCCCAAGGTCATAGATATTGGATATATATATGAATGAAGGACCACAGGAAAAAAATGGATATATATATAATATATCCATTTTTGTATATATATATAATATATCCATTTTGTATATATATATAATATATCCATTATATATATATATATCCATTTTTTTCCTGTGGTCCTTCCTTCTCTTCCTTTCTCATGCACACCTACACTACCATTACTTCCAAATGGCCTTCCTGTTTTCCTTTTTCTCTTCTGGGTCCTGATGGAATTGGAGTTTAGAGCCTTCTGATAATCTTCCCCTAATGTATCCTCTCCTTTTATCTATTCCCAAATCTCCTCATACACTATTCTAATTAGACTGCTATTGGTTTCTGCATACCTATCAAGAAGATAAATAAAGTATATTCTCTAACTTACTCCCATGTTCCAGTTTTAAGAAGTAAGGGTTTCTAAGTTTTAGATTTGAAATCTAAAAGAAATCCTCCCCATAACTGTTTTGGTTGACAAAATGGTTCATCGTAGATGTTCCTGAAAAAGAAGTTGATAACTTCTTTAAAAGTTTCCACTATACTTCATGTACCCACTCAGTTACATTCAAAACTGAAGTTTATCTTACATCCCTCCAGAAATGTAAAACACTCCTCATTCCTACCATGTAAACTTGAAGAATTAAAGGCTTTCATCAGTCATCAGACCTAGTCAGGTAATCTCTGTTATGCAATCTCATAGGACTCTGTACTTTTCCTTTAGTTTTCTTCATAATCAATAGCTTAACTTGTATACTGATAATTTAATATCTGAATTAACATCTATACTTATCATCATCCTTCAATTTTCTCCTTGTAGTCCAAAGTACAAGTGACAGGCAATAAGTTTCACAGCACACTCAATATTTAGCTACAAGAGCCTGTTAATATTTCAATATGTAGCAAAAGCAAACAAGATGACAGTGGGTTTGTAAAATGTGCTCTGAATGCAGATGAGATGTCAATCTTCAGACACAGTATAAGCAAATGAAGGAACTTCTGACAGGGCTACAGAGTCACTGCAGAAGATTATAAACATCCTTGCTCATGCCAGAACCTCCTGGGCAACAGAGCCACAGGAGACATATCAGTGGAAAAGGCTGCTTGATTCCAACTCTAGTAACCTGAACACATTGCAAGGTAATTAGCCCCAGGCTGTGGCCTCCAGGGCATGCTTTGGTCACCTTGCAACAAACTTCCTTTCCTCAAGTGGTCCACAGCAACCCCACAATCCTTTCCTATCCAAATTCTCTATGAAAAATCAAGGGTTCTTTTTTCCCCCTCTTGCTATAAACTACATAGCACATTAAACAAATTTTATCCCAATCATTTAGCAATTTCTTTGTATATAGATTTATACAAACCACTTTCACACTTGTTCTTAAGTTATAGAAACATAAGAACAAAGAATCAAGTACTCCAGGATAAAAGAGAACTGAATGGGGTGTCGGGCATTAGCGCAGCAGGTTAAGCGCAGGTGGCTCAAAGCACAAAGACTGGCATAAGGATCCGGGTTGGAGCCCCCGGCTCCCCACGTGCAGAGGAGTCACTTCACAGGTGGTGAAGCAGGTCTGCAGGTGTCTGTCTTTCTCTCCCCCTCTCTGTCTTCCCCTCTCTCCATTTCTCTCTGTCCTATCCAACAATGATGACATCAATAACAATAACTACAACAATAAAAAAGGGCAACAAAATGGGAATAAATAAATATTAAAAAATAGAAAAATAAAATAAAATAGACAACTGAATGCTAAGCCTGAGGGCTTTTGTTCTCCCTTGGGCAAGTCACTTTTCTTGGTCTCTTCACTTGTTAAATATGGAATCCATCTACTTCAGAATTTACTTCTCTTCCATTTTCTCCTATGGCAGATTCTCTAGAGCAGAGTTTTAAAAGCTAGATATTGTAACTTGATAGTGGTAGAGAAGTCAGTTTTTGTAATGGAATAGAATATATCAGAGCATAGAGTAAAAGCACTGTTATGTGAAGATTTTATTGTGTCTTTATGTGTACCTTAAGGTGGATGTTGAACATATTCATTACTAGGGGTGGTACTAAAGTAAAAAAAAAAAAAAAGAAGTCTTCTCTACAAACATAGACAGACAGAAAGTAGATTAGAAGGTGGCCCCGTACTGAAGGTAGAAATGGAGAGTGACTATAAATGGTCTTCAGATTACTTTTTAAGACAATGGAAAGGTCCTAAAATTACATTGTGGTGGTGATGGTTTTTTACAACTCTGTAAATATACTAAAATTCATTAAATTATATACTGAAAATTGATGAGGTTTATGGTATTTAAATTATACCTCAATAAATTTATTCAAAATTAACTGTTTTGAGGAGTCACAAATTCACTTCCAAATACCAAGGCACACTTCCAAATACATCACTTTTATAAGAAAGGTGAATATAGCTTTCATCATATTTGCAGAGAAACCTAAAATACAGATAAATAGAACTTTATGGAGCTCCAGTGGCACAATCGGTTAGCGTGCTCTACTTAGACAGACACATACAACTTTTAGAACCAGCTGATGAGAATGCTAGTTTTCTTGAAGCACTAAAATTCTGTGGTTCTAGAACATTTAAAGTTTATTTTAACTTTATTTTCTCAAAATTACAGTGGTAACGTTTTGCCTCCAAGCATTCACAATAGTCTTTACTTATCTAATAATCATGATGACTTGTGTTATATGTATTAAAATAATTTTAAAGAATTGTATTGTATGGATTTCAATGATCTGTGTAATATTATTTAAACTGTAAAACAGTGCTACCCAAAATTCAAGCAATGAAACTCATTTGCTCACAGTCGTTATTCAGAGCACATGTTCTAAAAACAGGTCATTATCCTCCAGGTGACCTAGACACAAGTTGGAGCCAAAAGTTTATGGTCTCAGAACCAAGATTACTGACAACTAAGTCAGAAAACCACATAAAAATGGAACAGATGCTGAATTATAACCCAGACCTTAAACTGCTGACACCAGACCCTATACTACTGACACTGCTTAGTATGTTACTACCAAAGATCCACCAGTCAACATGGATCTAGCCTGAATATTGCATCCACTTACCCCCATAAATTACCCATGATCAGAAAGACAGATTTGAATTTGCCTCCTGCCTCCTTACCAACTGACTTTGCAATAAAGCCTTTTCTTTTTTCAAAATCTAGTGTCATACTAGTATTAGTTCTTTGTGTATCGCACAAGTTCTTATTCAGTGAATGATTGTTATATTTTAGCTATTTTACTATATTTACCTGTACCACTTATTAATTTATTGGATAGAGACAGCCAGAAATAAAGGGAAGGAGGAGATAGGGAGAGAGAAGGAGAGACACCTGCAGTACTGCTTCTCCACTTGCAAAGTTTTCCCCCTACAGATGAGGACCAGAGGCTCTAACCCAGGTCCTTGCATATTGTAACATGTGCTCTCAACCAGGTGCACCACCACACAGTCACACTACATTTACCTGTGATTCGTCTATATCCACAGTGTTTTTAGTCATAGATGCATCGGTAACTCTTATCTCAACTGCATACAGCAGTGGTATTTAATCTCCAATTTCTTCCCTCATATGATGATCTATAATTGTAAGGGAGGTAGAGCTCACAGATCCTCCATAATCTTTTTATTAGAATGCAAAACCTTTCTTAAATAAAATAAAGAGAGAAAAAAAAGAATGCAAAACCTTTGGTACTAAAGGAAATGAAAATATATCACCCTAAACCATAAAAGCCTTTCATACTGATTAATTTTAATTAAAAGCATAAAAGAAGTAACAGTTGAAAGAATAATTCTCTGACCTTTTTTTCTTTCTGAACTAAAGTTGGAAAACTCCTATACTAGGGCTAGGAAGACAGTATTACAGTTATGCCAAAGACTTTCATGCCTGAGGTTCCGAGGTCACTGGTTCAATTCCCAGAACCACCATAAGCCAGAGCTGAGCAGTGCTCAGCTAAATTAAGAATTTCTGGGCTGGGAGGTAGTGCAGAGGGCTAAGGGCACATAGTAAAGCCCAAGGACCAGCATAAGGACCCAGGTTCAAGCCCACAGCTCCCCACCTGTAGGAGGGCCGCTTAACAAGTGGTGAAGCAAGTCTGCAGGTATCTATCTTTCTCTCCCTCTCTGTCTTCCCTTCCTCTCTCGATTTCTCTCTGTCCTATCCAACAACATTAGCAAAACAACAAGGGCAACAAAATGAAGATAAAGGCCCCCAGGAGCAGTGGATTCATGATGCAGGCACCGAGCCCTAGAATAGCACTGGAGGTAAAAAAAAAAAAAAAGTTCATAAGAAAAATATCAATATCAAGTGGACATACATCCTCTGGTATAAAATATTTTGCAAGTCACCTATTTTGCAGTAGACTAAAATTTTTCCGTTGAATTGTTAACTAAAATTTTTCTAAATAGTCGAAATATCCCTTAGCTGCATTAAAATTTACAAAAATTCTCTGTTCATTTACATTAATTATAGTTGTGATTGCTTTTGGCTAGGCCAGAGAATATATTCCAGACTCAAGTTCTATTTTTAAGCAACTATTCTAAGGATCATCAGACACCTGTCCTATTTAGCAGCTAAAATATTTAGGCACCTCAGTGCTTTTTAAAATAGCATACAAGCCAAACACAAAAATACATTTTAAACAAGGGGGTTTAATATTGATGACAGTAACTTAAATTCTCTCAGTGCTATCTCAAAATAAGTAAATTAAGATCCAAGTTAACACAAGGCTGTAGGTCCCAAACAAAGTAAATGGAGAAAATAAAAAGTACAGTTGCCTGAAGAAAAAGAGAGAAATTTTTTCTTCCTTACCTCTTCACTGTTGTACTTTAATTGCATTTCCCAGGATCTGAAAAAATGGGCCCTTGTGGAATGAATAAGAATATTTCTGAAAAAAATTTAATATGCCAAAGAGCACTTTGGATTAGAGGAAATCTTCAAAAATTTCTCTTATAATTATAACTCTTATATATTATAACTCTTATAAATTATAACTCCTTATTTTACATAAAAGGAACTTAGATTCCAAGAGTTCTAAAGATTATCAAAGGAATCATAGTACAAGTGAGATCTAGCATGATATAATCCATATGTAATTTCCAGAGTTCCAACAGCCATTAGAAATCTTGCTATAGCATTCAAATAAAAAGTCAACCCAAAGAGGATGGCAGAGAGATGGTTGATGACCATTGATATGTACTGTGGAATTACTACATCCATGTATTATTTGAGATAGTAATTTCTATTTTGTTGTTTTATTTTGTTTTTTACCAGAGCACAGTTTAACTCTTGCTTACAGTGATACAGGGAATTAAACCTGGGACTTCAGAGCCTCAAGCATTAGTCTCTTTGCATAACCATTATGCTACTTACCCCATCCCAATTAATGTCTTTAGTAATGAATGTTGGTAATGTGTTAATAAAATGAAATATGCATGTGTTTTATAAAGAAAATAAAGTTTGTGATAACTTACTATACTTATACTACACTATGAACCCATTAAAAAAAAACAGGGGGGTCAGGCGGTGGCGCAGTGGGTTAAGCGCATGTGGCGCAAAGCGCAGGGCCCGGCGTAAGGATCCCGGTTCGAGCCCCCGGCTCCCCACCTGCAGGGGAATCGCTTCACAGGCGGTGAAGCAGGTCTGCAGGTGTCTATCTTTCTCTCCACCACTCTGTCTTCCCCTCCTCTCTCCATTTCTCTCTGTCCTATCCAACAATGAATTGCGTCAACAAGGGCAATAATAATAACCACAACGAAGCTACAACAAGGGCAACAAAAGGGGGAAAAAATGGCCTCCAGGAGTGGTGGATTCATGGTGCAGGCACCGAGCCCAGCAATAACCCTGGAGGAAAAAAAAAAAAACAGAAATTATGGTTTGTTTATCTTAGAAACCATGTAAACTGGCATAGTCCAGAAAAAAAATAAGGACTCAGAGTATCCAGTGTATGTCATAACTACTTTAGAAAATAATTTGATGGAGATGATCTAGGACAGCAACAAGAAAGGACTAGAATGACTTCAGAAACCCACCAAATCACTGGTGAGTGCAAACATATGTGGCTCATGGACAGAGAGGAGCCTAGGGAGAGATTAAATAGCTGGTAATAGTCCAGCAGTATATCAGCTGAGACACCACCTCCAGTCTGTTTCACCAACAAAAGGAAAGCTGAATGCAGGAGAGGACTCCCCTAAGACTCACCAAATGCAACTGTGAGTCTCTTTTGCTACTGCCCTCAGAAGCTTGAGCAGCTGCAGGGAGGCCCTGTGCTGACACCAGGGGACAGAGAACTAACCAGGAAACTCAGGAGAAAATCTATACTTCAGTGGCCTAGCGGTGGGGCTATGAGAGTCTCTTTGTATAACTACTGGATTATTTCTGCCACACCCTACTTTATATCTTAGTCAAGAGTCAGTGATTAAGCTAAAAAGGCTACTTATAGTTTAAAAGCTCGCAGGCTCCCATAGCCTACAGGGAAGAAAAAGAACAAAAGAGGCTTTTAAGCCACTGACCTCCAAATCAGGGATTAAAATAATATTGATATAACTGTCAATTTCCACAACTGTGAACCCTTTAAGTACCTTACACAAATCAATCCAGGCAAGAGTTATCAGTAATTTGAAAAGTACTGAGAAAGGGACCTCATAATATTCTATACAAAATGGTTAAACCAACAAGAAGAAATATTGGAGAAATAAACCAGGACAGGAGTCCAGCTGAAAGTCCCCCAAAGGATGAAGCACAAAATAATGAGGTCAACAGCCAAATACTAGTTAAGGAAATCATCACAGGAGTGAGTAAAGAGTTTGAAAGAATTGTCATCAGAAATGCATAAACAACAAATGAGACCCTGGAAGAAAATATTAATTATCTCAAGATTATTAGAAAGCTGAAATAGCTGAGCTAAGAACACAACTAGCTGAACAGGCTAAAACAGTATCAAAATATTAGTAACAGTCCCAAAATGTGGAAGCCCAACAGTACACTACTTAACAACTACTGGGTAGAAGAGTAAATAAAGGAAGAAATCAAACTGTTTTGAGAGTTCAATGAAAATGAAGACACAAGCTATCAAAATATTTGGGACACAGCTAAGGCAGTACTGAGAGGGAAGTTCATAATCATACAAGCACACATTAGGAAACAAGAAAAAGCACAAATAAACAGCCTGATTGCACACCTTAAAGAACTAAAAGTAGAAGAACAAAGGAACCCTAAAGCAACCAGAAGGACAGAAATAACTAAAGTTAGGGTAGAAATAATTAACATCGAAAATAAGAAAACCATACAAAAGATCAATGAAAGTAAAAGTTGGTTCTTCAAAAGAGTGAACAAAATCAACAAATTTTAGCCAGACTCACAAAACAAAAAAGGAGAAGACCCAAATAAATTGGATCATACATGAAAGAAGAGATAGCACTACACCACAGAAATTCAGCATATCATGCGAGGCTTCTATGAACAACTATATGCCACCATGCTAGAGAACCTGGAAGAAATGGACGATTTCCTAAATACCTACCAACTTCCAAAACTAAGTAAAGAAGAAGTAGATAACATGAACAGGCCCATCACAGCTAATGAAACTGAAACAGTTGTCAATAATCTTCCCAAAAATAAAAGTGCTGGACCAGATGGTTTTACAAATGAGTTCTACAAAACTTTCAAAGAAGAATTAATACCTCTACTTTTAAACGTGTTCCAGAAGATTGAAGACAATGGAATACTCCCTTCCAACTTCTATAATGTCAATATCACTTTGAGACCAAAGGCAAACAGGGACACAAACAAAAATGAAAATTACAGATCAATATCTCTGATGAACATAGATGCTAAAATATTGAACAAAATTCTAGTCAACCGGATACAGCAGTATATTAAAAAGGTTGTTCATCATGACCAAGTGGGGTTTACCCCAGGCATGCAAGTTTGGTTTAATATATGTAAATCAATCAACATTATCCTCCACATCAATAAAAGCAAGAACAAAAACCACATGGTCATATCAATAGATGAAGAGAAAGCCTTTGACAAAATACAACATCACTTTATGATCAAAACACTACAAAAAATGGGAAGAGATGGAAAATTCCTGAAGATAGTAGAGTCTATATATAGCAAACCTACAGCCAACATCATACTCAATGGTGAAAAACTGGAAGCATTTCCACTCAGATCAGGTACTAGACAGGGCTGCCCATTGTCACCATTACTATTCAACATAGTGTTGGAAGTTCTTGCCATAGCAATCAGGCAGGAGCAAGGAATTAAAGGCATACAGATTGAAAGAGAAGAAGTCAAACTCTCCCTATTTGCAGATGACATGATAGTATACATAGAAAAACCTAAAGAATCCAGCAAGAAGCTTTTGGATATCAACAGGCAATACAGTAAGTTGTCAGGCTACAAAATTAACATTCCAAAGTCAGTGGCCTTCCTCTATGCAAACACTAAGGTAGAAGAAGTTGAAATCCAGAAATCAATTCCTTTTACTATAGCCACAAAAACAATAAAATATCTAGGAGTAAACCTAACCAAAGAAGTGAAAGACTTGTATACTAAAAATGATGAGTCAACTCAAGGAAATTGAAACAGATACAAAGAAGTTGAAAGATATTCCATGTTCATGAGTTGGGAGAATTAACATCATCAAAATGAATACACTACCCAGAGCCATCTACAGATTTAATGCTGTATCCATCAAGATCAAACCACATTTTTAGGAGAACAGAACAAATGCTACAAATGTTTATCTGGAACCAGAAAATACCTAGAATTGCCAAAAACAATCTTGAGAACAAAGAACAGAACTGGAGGCATCACACTCCCAGATCTCAAATTGTATTATAGGGCCATTGTCATCAAAACTGCTTGGTACTGGAACATGAATAGACACACTCACAGTGAAATAGAATTGAGAAGTAAGCCCCCACACCTATGGACATCTAATCTTTGACAAAGGTGCCCAGACTATTAAATGGCGAAAGGAGAGTCTCTTCAACAAATGGTGTTGGAAAAAATGGTTTGAAACATGAACCACTATATTTGAAACTGAAACCACTATATTTCACCAAGTACAAAAGTAAATTCCAAGTGGATCAAGGACTTGGATGTTAGACCACAAACTCTCAAATACTTAGAGGAAAATATTGGCAGAACTCTTTTCCACATACATTTTAAAGCCATCTTCAATGAAATGAATCTAATTATAAAGAAGACTAAGGCAAGCATAAACCCAGGGGACTACATCAAATTAAATTTCTTCTGCACAGCAAAAGAAAGAAATACCCAAACCAAGAGACCCCTCACAGAATAGGAGATCTTTACATGCCATACATCAGACAAGAGGCTAATGACCAAAATAAATAAAGAGCTTGTCAATCTCAACAACAAGACAACAAATAACCCCATCCAAAGATGGGAAGAGGACATGGACAGAATATTCACCACAGAAGAGATCCAAAAGGCCGAGAAACACATGAAAAAATGTCCCAAGTCTTTGTCAGAGAAATGCAAATAAAGACAACAATGAGACAACATTTCACTTCTGTGAGAATGTCATATATCAGAAAAGGTAACAGCAGCAAATGCTGGAGAGGTTTAAGGTTAAAGGAACCCTCCTGCACTGCTGGGGGGAATGTAAATTCATCCAACCTCTGTGGAGAACAGTCTGGAGAATTCTCAGAAGGCTAGAAATGGACCTACTCTATGATCCTGCAATTCCTCTCCTGGGGATATATCCTAAGGAACCCAACACACCCATCCAAAAAGATCTGTTTACACATATGTTCTTGGCAGCACAATTTGTAATACCCCACACCTGGAAGCAACCCAGGTGTCCAGCAACAGATGAGTGGCTGAGCAAACTGTGGTATATATACACAACGGAATACTACTCAGCTATAAAAAAATGGTGACATCACTGTTTTCAGCTGATCTTGGATGGACCTTGAAAAATTCATGTTAAGTGAAATAAGTCAGAAACAAAAGGATGAATATGGATGATCTCACTCTCAGGCAGAAGTTGAAAAACAAGATCAGAAGAGAAAACACAAGTAGAACCTGAACTGGAATTGGCATGTTGCACCAAAGTAAAAGACTAGGGTGGGTGAGTGGGGGATAATACAGGTCCAAGAAGGATGACAGAGGACCTAGTGGGGGTTGTATTGTTATATGGAAAACTAAAAATTTTATGCATGTACAAACTGTTGTATTTACTGTTGAATGTAAAACATTAATTCTCCAATAAAGAAATTTAAAAAATAGACTTAAAGTATTAAATAAACGAATTCACAAAAAATTCATAATGTAAAATCTCTATAAAATTCAGGATAATGGTTTGTCCACAAATAGGAAATACACACTGAATGGAAGACTAGAAATTAAAAGATTTAGAAGTCTCCTAAAGCTTCCTTATTTAAGTGAAAGTACAATAGAGTTGACATCAAAGGTAAAGTAAAAAAAATCTGATTTTGGAACTTTAGTTATCAAGTAAGACAACCTCCCAAAATATTTTTAAAATCGTATTCAACTAACATTTTTAGAATATCTAAAAACACCTAAGCAACAATTAGCCTTGCTCCTTTATGTCAACCTCTCAACACCCATGTCCTGGGGAGAAGCCAGACCTTTCACCTTCTGCACCCCATAATAATCCTGGGTCCTTGCTTCCAGAGATACAGAATAGGGAAGTTTCCAATGGAGGAGATGGGATACAGAACTCTGATGGTGGGAATTGAGTAGAATTGTACCCCTCTTATCCTATGGTCTAGGCGATCATTATTAAATCAATTTAAAAAAAGTGAAAAAATGGTTAATTTAGAATTGGTAAGAATTGCCCTTGTACTATATCAAATTAAAAATAGTTTTAAAATAAATCAGAATAGTTTTATTGAAAAATAAATATATGGAGTAGGAGTATAGCATAATGGTTATGCAAACAGACTTTCATGCCTGAGGCTCTCAAGTCCCAAGTTCAATTCCCCACACTGCCATAAGCCAGAGCTGAACAGTGCTTGGTGAAAGAAAGAAAGAAAGAAAGAAAGAAAGAAAGAAAGAAAGAAAGAAAGAAAGAAAGAAAGAAAGAAAGAAAGAAGAAAGGAAGGAAAGAAGGAAGGAAGGAAGGAAGGAAGGAAGGAAGGAAGGAAAGAAGGAAGGAAGGAAAGAAGGGAGGGAGGGAGGGAGGAAGGAAGAAAGGAAGGAAGGAAGGAAGGAAGGAAGGAAGGAAGGAAGGAAGGAAGGAAGGAAGAGGGTGTCGGGCAGTAGCACAGTGGGTTAAGCGCACATGGTGCCAAGCTTCGCAAGGACAGGTGAAAGTATCTGGGTTTGAGCTCCCAGCTCCCCACCTGCAGGGGAGTTGCTTCACAAGCAGTAGGTGTCTATCTTTGTCTCCCCCTTCCTCTCCCCATTTCTCTCTGTCCTATCCAACAACAATGACAACAACAGCAATAATAATTACAACAATAAAAAACAAGGGCAAAAAATGGAAAATAAATAATAAATAAATAAATAAATATAAAAAATAAAATAAAATAAAAAGCTTTAAGAACGAAAAGAAGGAAGGAAGGGAGAAAGGAAGAAAAAAAAATAAAATATGTGAAGTGATAAAATTCACATTCACATTCTTTTACTACACTCTACTGATTTCACCATATCTGAAATTAAGTTTCAGGGTCTACATTGTCTTCTATATACTTACAAATTATCCTAAATTAGGTGCCTTGTGTTTTAAGCATAAGAACTGAAATCTGAGAGACTAGGAAATATATCACTACTCACAGAATTTGTAGCAGGATAAAAGAATAAAAACCCATTGGCATTCAGTTTGCTTCCCTAATAGGTCTATGGCTTTATCATCCAATCCTTAATTTAAATGTACTTTATAGAAATTTAGCAGAAACAAGGGAGGAAAATTTAATCTGATCTTTGACAGAGACATCTGTTATATTTTTGGTGAAATTTTAGGCCCAGATTATTCTGACAGATTTATCAATTTTAACTATAGTATACTCAAATTTGAATTTCATATAAATAAAATTTTTTTATGTCACAAATACTGCATCAGGAGGCATATATATTATCCAATTTCAGTTAAAATTCAAATTAAGATATGTGTGCTGAATTTTATCTGACAACACTAGTTCTAAGGTAAATAGAGTTAAGTAAAACTAAAGAGCTGCACAGCCAGGAGAGGAAATCATCAACAAAATGAAAAGATAACCTGTGGAATGGTAGAAAATATCTAATAAAAGGTTAATATTCAGAATAGGTGGAAAACTCATACATCTGAGTGGCAAAAAAATATTGAAAGAATGAGCTGAGGGTATGATTGTATAATTCTCAAAAAAAAAAGACATATAGGACCAGATACACTAAAGGTGCTCATAATCCTAATACTTAGGAAAATTCAAATCAAATCCTCAATGAGTTATCAGCTACTCATATGGTGGCAATAATTAATAGCACTGCGTAATAAATTTTAAAAGTACAAAGAATGTAGATCTTGAAATTTTTCATTATACACACACACAAAAAAAAAACTGTGTGATGATAGATACTAATCAAGTTAATTGTGGTATTTATTTTGCAAATATATAAATGTTGAATCACTGGATGATATACCAGAAACTAATATAATTCTATATGTAAATTATGTCTCCACCAACTGCACAGAGTTTAGTGATTTAAAAACAAAGGCCATGAAACATAAATATTAAGCAAATACTACTAAGAGGGGTAGAAACCATATCCAAATCCTTAATCTTTCCACTTTCCACTTGGTAGGCAGAACAGCAGTTTTCCCATAATGTTCTTGCCCCAACCTCCAGAACCTATGACTATGTCACCTTGAATGAATAAAGGGACTTTGAAACTGTGATTAGATTTTGACAATCTTGAAACTGAGACGTTATCCTAGATTAGCTAGCAGAACCCAAACTAATCACCTGGATTATTCAAAGTAAAGAACTTTCCTTTGTTGCATAGAACCAGAAAGATAACAAAATGAAAAGTGCCAGCATCACTACTGCTGACTTGGAAGGTTAGAAAAGGAATGCAAGAGGTCTTTAGAAGCTAGAAAACAGCAAGGAGATGGCTAGTCCCATAGAGTTGCCAGAGAGATACTCACTGTTACCACCTTGACTGGAGCTCAGAGGTGCCCATATCCGGGGGTCCAAGTCATAAATTCCACAGGTCAGGGGGGACCTGCCTTATCTCACCCCACAGAAGGGAGAGTTTGGGGTCAACTGCTCAGATTTTCATAGAAACAAAGGCCTGGGCTTTCCTGGGCAATGGGCCCCAGCCCCTGTAGTTATTAAGGCAAGAACAGAAAACTAACACATAACCTTTATTTCCAGTTAAAATACTTATAATATCTGAGAGTTACAGTCTTAGCACTACTTAACTCTGGTTCATGGTGGTGCTAGATATTGAACCAAGGAGTTCAGAGACTCAGGCATGAAAGTCTTTTTCCCCAGCTTTAGAGAGGGGGGGTGTAAATTTGCATAGTATCTCCCATTCCTGATCATAACTACTTCCATATTTATATAGAGTTGTTAGAAACTGTGAAAATTCTAGCCACCCTACATTTTTTAATTAGACTATGTCTTTTACTACTGTATACAGATACTATTACATTTTTTTCCTTTCTGCTTAAGGAGGCTTACAGATTATTAGTTGGGAATATGAGTGTTGGTGTTGGTGTCTTGGCAAAGTGCTCCCATGTTGGATCACTATTACATTATTTTTTTTCTCATCACAAGATTCAATAGTCCAGGTTGAGGTTATCATTTTTAAAATGAATACAGAATTCTTAACTTATGACAGTAATATGAATAATTCAATAGAAGTAAGGAACTGGGAGTCGGGCTGTAGCGCAGCGGGTTAAGCGTAGGTGGCGCTAAGCACAAGGACCCGCATAAGGATCCTGGTTCAAGCCCTGGCTCCCCACCTGCAGGGGTGTCGCTTCACAAGCGGTGAAGCAGGTCTGCAGGTGTCTATCTTTCTCTCCCTCTCTCTGTCTTCCCCCTCCCCTCTCCATTTCTCTCTGTCCTATCCAACAACAATGACAACAATAATAACTACAACAATAAAACAACAAGGGCAACAAAAGGGAATAAATAAATAAAATAAATATAAAAAAAAAAAGAAGTAAGGAACTTTAGTACAGAAACACTGATGCATTTATAAAGCTAGAAGTACTTGTCAGTTGTCTGTAAAATGTCTCAGGTTAAATTGAAGAAAACTCACACAGCAATAACAAAATGAATTTTAGCACTTTAATCTCAAATAATAAATCAGTCAAAGAATTTTCTGGCAAGTTATTAAGTAATTTGCATATAGTAGAGGAATACTGTAGTACTGTGGCAAAAATCTTACTTAAAATTAAATGAGATGTACTTGATAAGTAAGAAGGATGATGTAATTTTAAATCAAGCCTAGGAACTGGCAAATTAACACTACTTAAGTTTAAACATTTGAATTATCTACTACTAGTAGAGTCAATAGTTTCTAAGAAAAGATTCCCAAAACCTTATTTTTCTCCAGCTTGTGCTCTAAGAACAGATGCTTAAATCATGAAGATGTTTCTTTTTAAAATTTTACTTATTATTGGAGAGATAGAGAGAAATCAAGAGAGGAGAGGGAAAGAGAAAGAGAGAGGGAGAGAGACAGAAAGATACCTACAGCTCTACTCCACCACTTGTGAAGCAAGAATCTCCCCAACAACAAAAGTTGTGGACCAGATGGCTTCACAAACGAATTCTACAAAACTTTCAGTAAACAGTTAGTACCCATACTTCTTAAGCTTTTCCATAAGATTGAAGAAACAGGAATACTCCCTTCCACCTTCTATGAAGCCAACATCACCCTGATACCAAAAGCTGATAGGGACAGAACAAAAAAGGAAAACTACAGACCAATATCGCTGATGAACATAGATGCCAAAATATTAAACAAGATCTTGGCCAACCGGATACAGCAACATATCAAAAAGATTGTTCATCATGACCAAGTGGGTTTCATCCCAGGAATGCAAGGCTGGTTCAACATCCATTGGCAATCAATGTCATTCACCACATCAATAAAAGCAAAGCCAAAAACCACATGATTATGTCAATAGATGCAGAGAAAGCATTTGACAAAATCCAACACCAATTCATGCTCAAAACTCTACAAAAAATGGGAATAGATGGGAAATTCCTCAAGATAGTGGAGTCTATATATAGCAAACCTACAGCCAACATCATACTCAATGGACAGAAGTTGAAAGCATTCCCCCTCAGATCAGGGACTAGACAGGGCTGTCCACTGTCACCGTTACTCTTCAACATAGTATTGGAAGTTCTTGCCATAGCAATCAGGCAAGAGAAAGAAATCAAAGGAGTACAGATTGGAAGGGAAGAAGTCAAACTCTCACTATTTGCAGATGATATGATAGTATACATAGAAAAACCTAAAGAATCCAGCAGAAAACTACTGGAAGTTATTAGGCAATATAGCAAGGCATCAGGCTACAAAATCAATGTACAAAAATCAGTGGCATTTCTTTATGCAAAGAATAATAGATACTATACTTCTTTCTTCTTTTTCTGTTAATAAGTGAGATCATCCTATACTTGTCTTTCTCTTTCTGGCTTATCTCACTTAACATAATCCCTTCTAGACTTATCCAAGATGGATTGAAGAAGGTGGAGTCATTATTCTTAGTAACTGAGTAATATTCCATTGTGTATATAGACCACAACTTTCTCAGCCACTCATCTTTTGTTGGCACCTGGGTTGTTACCAGGTTTTGGCTATTAAAAATTGTGCTGTTGTGAACACAGGTGTACAGGTCTTTTTGGATGGGTATTTTTGACTCTAGGACATATAACTAGGAGAGCAATTAATGGGTCATAAGGAAGGTCCATTTTTAGCCTTGTGAAAATTCTCCGGACTGCTCTCCACAGGGGCTGGACCAATTTATATTCCCACCAGCAGTGCAGGAGGGTTCCTTTGACCCCACAACTTCTCCATCATTTGTTGTTGCTGTCATTTCTGACATATGACATCCTTATAGGGGTGAAGTGGTATCTCATTGTTGTCTTTATTTTCATTTCTCTGAAAATGAGTGACTTGAAGCAAATTTTCATATGTCTCTTGGCCTTCTGTATCAATTATTTCTGTAGTGAATATTCTGTTCATATCCTCTCCCCACTTTTGAATTGGGGCCATTTGCTTTTGTTGTTGTTGTTGTTGCTACATTTGGTAAGCTCTTTATATATTTTGGCTATTAGCCTTTTGTCTGATGTCTGGCATGTAAATATCTTCTCCCATTCTGTGAGGGGGTCTCTTTGTTTGGGTCATTGTTTCTTTTGCTCTGCAGAAGCATTTCAATTTGATGTAGTCCCACTGGTTTATTTTCATTTTAGTCTTCCTTGCAATTAGGTCTGTATCATCAAAGATGCCAAAGAGATTTAAATAGAAGAGTTCCATCAGTATTTTCCTCTAAGTATTGGTAGACTACTAGAAAGTCTAACATCCAGGTCCTTGATACATTTGGAGTTTACTTTTGTTTCTGTTGAGATAAAGTAGTTCAGTTTCATTCTCATGCATATTTCAACCCAATTTTTCCAGCACCATTCATTGAAGAGACCCTCCTTTCTCCATGTAATAATTTGAGTCCCCTTATCAAAAATTAGATGCCCACAGGTGTGGGGTTAATTTCTGGGCTTTCAATTCTTTTCCACTGATCTGTGTATTTATTCTTGTTTCAGTATCAAACAGTTTTGATTATGATGGCTTTATAATATAGTTTGAGATCTGGGAGTATAATGCCTCCATTTCTATTTCTTTATCTTAAAACTGTTTTGGCGATTCTAGGTATTTATTAGTTCCAGATAAATTATTGTAATTTTTGTTCTATTCTCTTAAAGAAAGCTGACAAGACCTTGATAAATATTGTATTAAATTTGTATATGACTCTGGGTAGAATAATCATTTTGATGATGTTAACTCTTCCAATCCATGAGTGTGGGATATCTTTCCACTTCTTTGTATTATTTTCTATTTCCTTGAATAGTGACTCATTATTTTCAGTATACAAGTCTTTCACGTCTTTGGGTATGTTTATTCCTAGATATTTTTATTGATTTTTCTGCTATAGTAAATGGAAGAGATTTTTTTCTTGGGGAGGTTAGTGGAGATTTTTCAGCTCAACTGTAGTGATGGAGTGGGGATGGGGGTAGAGACACAGATCCTGGGTGGTGGGAATGGTGTTAATATATATCCCTATCAACTTATAGTCTTTTTTTTTCCTCCAGGGTTATTGCTAGTGCTCAGTTGCCTGCACTACAAATCTACTGCTCCTGGAGGCTATTTTTTCCCTTTGTGTTGCCCTTGTTCTTTATCATTGTTGTTGTTGTTATTGTTGCTATTGTTGTTGGATAGGACAGACAGAAATGGAGAGAGGAGGGGAAGACAAAGAGTGGGAGAGAGACAGACACCTGCAGACCTGCTTCACCACCTGTGAAGCAACCCCCCTACAGGTAGGAAGCCAGGGGCTCTATCCTGGATCCTTAGGCCGGTCCTTGCGCTTTGCGCCATGTGCATTTAACCTGCTTCCTGGCCCCCTCAACTTATAGTCTTATAAATCACTATTTAATCAATATAAGAGGAAAATATATACTGAAAGTATCAAGTTTTTTAATGCATAGACTTCAGTTCTGAGTATATATTCCTTCAATCATTTCAAGCATTTAAGGCTTCAAATTAGTAAACTGATTGAATTTCAACACTAGGCTCAAATTTGTAATGCATTTTTAATACTAACTCTTTTGTAATATTAAATCACCTATAACCTTAGATTGGGGAGACCAGAAGCAACCAATCTCATTAGTATATAAGATATAGTTTATAAGATATAGGCATAAATCAAGGAAGGTCTTGTAGAAAACTTCTGAGGCTTTGCCCATTCTCCTTTATGCTTTTTTTGATCCACATTTGATACTACATTTGCTGATAGCAACCAAATTAGTTCAACCAATGCCACCTCAACATGTTTCACTTCAGACTGTGTCCAGAGACACCAGGTCTAGAATGTCAACCTTCCAGCTCCAATATGCAGGTGAGACCTTTTCTAGCCCATAGGACTCCTGAGTCATTTAATGTAGCATATCTCCTGACAAAGTTACAGAACCTAGATATAGACCAGATATAGATATCTCAATTACATGAGATAAGGCACACATGCACATATATGCATAAGTTAGGGAAATATATACCTTGAAATAAAAGTGTGCTATAGTCTACAGTGACTCCATATGTGCAGCAAACTTGTAGAGAGACCTAAAAATCACACCATAAAGTATTTAATCAAATATTTTTTTTACTGGGGCCAGGTGGTAGTACACCTGATTGAGCATATATGTTACAAATATTTTCAGCTTAGACATAGATATCCTCCTCACCTGCTTCCTTTCTCATTTTCCTCAATCACTTTAAACCTAACCCTGTCAGATAAATAAGGACCTACAAAAGCTGGATAAGAACAAGAGACCAGCATACTTTAATGATAGCTTTTTTAGAAAATACCATGTGACTCCATTATCAGGGGCCCTAGTAAGGGAATATTGGGATTCACACACAGACATGATGAGCCTAAACCTCTAACAGATCCCTCTCTAAACCATCAGTGGTCATCTCCATCAGGAACAACATCATAAACTCACTTGTGGGTTCTACAGGACCTTCCCTCAACATAGAACAATAATGGTAGAAACTACCCTAATCTCTGAAGGGATGCTGGATTAATATACTCTGACACTTGAGAAAGACTAGTTCTGAAATAAGTGCAGCCTAGAATGTTCCTAGCTATGACCATGGAATGTGAGTTCAAACTGACAGGGATGCCGAGGTTGCACAGGCTCCAATGCTAAGTATGGATAGACATGGGCCCTATCTCAGATCAATGGGGTTTATAGTTAGCAGTATTTATATACTTTTCCTATATTTGGAACTACTCTCTGCCCTGAACCAGCTTTCTAGTCCTATTTCCAACTCTGACACCATCTTCCAAGACAATACTTTATGCCCACCTGTATGTTAGCTGTTGAGCTCAGGCAAAAATTAGTAAAGTCATGAGCCCTTTGGAAGATACCTAAAATAGACTTTCTAGCTTCTTCCAACATGAAGATCCCAAATTTAATCTGTAATAGTCTTACCTTTACATTTCTGAGGATTAAACAATTTGTTCTGTGATTTATATCTTAATGCTTTTTAGTCACCAAATTGCTGATGGTACCATGACACCATCCTGACTTTCCTAGGCAAATGACCTCACCAATGAGTCCTGGAACTCCACCTCCCCAGAGGTCTACCACACTAAGTAAAGAAACAGCTTGGAAATATGGATCAACTTGTCAACACCTATGTCCAGCAGAGAAGCAATTACAGAAGCCAGACCTGATAACTTCTGCACCCCATAAAGATCCTTGGTTCATGCTCCCAGAGGGATAAAGAATAGGGACACTTCCAATGGAGAGGGATGGAATGTGGGACTCTGGTGGTGGGAGTTATATGGAATTGTACCCCTCTTATCCCACAATCTTGTTGATCATTATTAAATGACTAATAAAAAAAGACTAAAAAGAGACTATTTTTCTCATAATAGGGTTTGTGTAATTAAATACATTTATTCTGATGAACGTGCAAGACTGTCACTCTAGTTAGAAACTCAGATTCCTCTTCCAGGTACTCCATTTTGATTGTTCCTAATTAAATAAATTCACTTCATTGTTACCTCACACTACTCCTTAGCCAATGATACAGGTGGATAATGGGATGTGGGGGTTACAGTAGTTTATTTCCCTCTAACATTGAAATTCAAAGTAGTCATACATAACTGCAACTTAGATTCTATTGCCCAAAACTGAATTACCTGGCAATATTGAACTGCAAAGAAGGCTAACAGATGCAGCCTTGATATAAGACAATCATATGTCCACATGAATACCAGCCACTATTTAAATGGAGAGTAAATGTAAAATGGACCTGGAAGAATAATAACTAGCAGTCTCTTTCATAAGCTGCTCCATTCCACATATTATAATTATATTAGTAATCTAATCAGTTGTGCCTAGGGTCTGTCAAAGGAATCTCATTTTTGTTGGATCTAACAGAACTAATATCTATGCTCTTAAACTACTATTGTACTTCATGCAGAGAAGAAAAAAATGGAGTCAAAGACAGAGTAGAATAAAATAAATCAAATATATAAGCAAAAGGTTACGTAGAGACTTCAGTCAAATATATGAATTATATATTATACTCATTAATTTCTTCATTTATTTACTAGAGCATTGCTCAGCTTTGGCTTATGGTATTGCCAGGGACTGTATCTGGGACCCTGGATTCTCCATACGGAAGTATCTCTGTATAATCACTATACTGTCTCCTTTGCCCCCATCATAAAATTTAGAAGCAAAGGGAATTATTACAGAAATACGTTTAACCATAGGAAAATATTTATTTTAATAAAGCATTTTATTTATTAAATACTAGGCTCAGATATTTTTTCTAGTGGCACTCTACCATTTCTTGAGATATTATGAAGTGTTATACTAAGGAAACAGTCATAAAACTTAGTTTTTCCTAGGAATTCTAAAATGTGGCCAGTTTATTATCATGCCAGAACAGTTCAAGGTGCTTCCCAAAAGATGCACAATTACTTCCCAATAGTAATGCAATCTGTTGTCTCAAGATAAGGACTGAAAGAAGGAAATGAGTCACTACAACTATTGCTTCTATTTTTGGATAAGACTATGAAGGGATAGCCTGCCTTCAGTCTTAGTTGTTTCCTATGTGACTAGGTACAAAGACTATAGGTGTGGTGAATAAAATAGAAGAAGCTATTTTAAAACTTTTTAACAACATGTTCCACATACTTTTAGATGAACTTCACTGAATGCAATCAGATCTAAACATTCTACAGTCTTCTAATCACTAAACCTCTTTAAAGACAGCTAATCTTACTTTTGCTAGAATATGATCCCAAATTTGGTATCATCTATGAAATATAAATTAAGTTATATTAATTCTCAGTGTTTAAATGCCTTGGAGTTTTATTCTATATGCTACTTGGTTCAGTACTAGCTGGTATTTAATTACTCACACTTTCATCTTTCAGGACTTTGTGTAGTAGTTAGGCATAAACTGGATAAAGTTTTTTTCTTCAAAATTAATATGACTTTCTGACTTACTATAGCCTCAGATATCAGAGACATGTCTTTCGTGAGTGTTTCCTCGAGGATGTCGAACTTGGATGCCTGAGTTGCACAGCAGATGTCATCGGCATAGATGAACTTCCTTGAAGAAGTTTCTGGGAGGTCATTGAGTAAATATTAAATAGAGTAGGAGCCAGAACAGAGCCCTGGAGGAGGCCACTTGAGACAAGTCTCCATCTGCTAGACTTGTCACCCAGATGCACCCGGAATCTTCTGTTTTGGAGAAGAAACGATATAGTGTTGGCCACCCATAGAGGCAGGCATCTTGAGATCTTGACTAGGAGACCATGGTGCCAGACCGTGTCATAGGCTGCTGTAAGATCAACAAAGACAGCACCCATATTTAAATTCTTCTAGAATCCATTTTCAATGTAAGTTGAGAAGGCCAGGGCTTGTTCGCAGGTAGATCTTCCTAGGCGGAAACCAGCCTGGGCAGGTGATAGGAATTTCTCTGTAAGATGAGAAATACGTGACAGAAGCAGCCTCTCAAGGAGTTTGTAACACACGGAGAGGAGAGAAATTGGTCTATAGCTGGCGGCCAGTGTTGGGTCTTTCTTTGGTTTCAAAACCGCTATAATCTTCGCACGACGCCAAACTTTGGGCATAGACTCAGATTCCAAGATGTGGGACAGGAATGAAGCGAGCCACTTCTTTGCCATGGGACCCAGGTTAAGAATGAGTTCTGGGGTAATGTTATCATAGCCAGCAGCTGTTCCCGGTTTAACCCTCTTCAAAGCGTCTTCCAGTTCAGACAGTGTAAAGGGAGAGAGTTTTGGAGATGGACAAGATAACCGGAAGTGGGATGACCACTCATGGGAAATTTCTCTTTTCCAGACTGGGTCGATCTTAGCACGTCCAACTTGAGTTAGGTGACTGGCCACTGAGTTTGGAGATACGGGAGGATGGGAGACGGGAGGAGGTTGGCTACCGGCACCCAGTCTGTGAAGAAGCTTCCAGGCCTTCCTACTTGAGTGGGTGAAGTTCAGACTTTCCGTGAGTTGTTGCCAGCGGGATTGGCGTGCTGCATCCTGGGAGGCAATGAGATGGTCAGCCACATCTGGGTCGCCCGACTCATCATACTGCTTTAGTAGTTGCTCGCATTCAGCATCAAGACAAGGCGTATAGTTAGCATGTCTCCCACGAGGAATGGCTTGGGAAGCTGCTTTGAAGATGGCTTGGCGGAAGTGCTTGTAGGAATCTTCAGAGGGGATAGAGTTCATTGGAATTGCAGGAATAGATTTGTTGGTAAGATCACTGAACAGACGCCAGTTTGCTTTCCGAAAGTTCCATCTTAGTTTCTCCATGCATAGAATCAATGGGAGCTGGAGACCAATGTGGATGATAGCTGGGCAGTGATGACTGTGCGGGAAGATCTTGAGAACTTGTCTCGTAGCGGGAAAGGCTTGGCCGTTGACTGTGCTAATCCAGCACAGGTCGGGTGATGAGTCTTTATTCCATCTAGCACTGTGAAAAGAGCCTGGCTGTTTGGGATCGTATAATAGGGAGAGGTCATTCGCTGAAGCCCAGTCGGCTAAGATAGAGCCGTCAGCACGAGTGGAGGAATATCCCCAGTCTTGGTGATGACTATTAAAGTCTCCAACGTAAATGGCTGGGTGATTCAGGCTAGACAGGACCTCATTATCCCATGAGGCACTGGGAGGCTTATATACGTTGACGAGCTGAATAGTTCCAATAGTAATGGAGTCGTAGAAGGTCAAAGAGGCCGTATGGTAAACATCTGCAAGACACGATTTGGTGTAGATGGCTCGTCCATGTTTAGGATGGAGATTATAGCATATTAAATTGAATCCACTGACGGTGAATCGAGCAGCTTCATTGACTGCTATATGTGTTTCTTGTAGGCAGATAACATCTGCCTGATGCTGAATCGCCAATTGACCAATAAGAACGTGTTTGGCAAAGGACAGCCCCTCAACATTAAGTTGGAGGACTCGAAGAGCAGGACCAACAGCTTGAAAGCTGGCAGGAGCTGCTTGTTGCTGGCTTTGAAAGTGACTGGGACCCATGTGGATTCAGTCAGCTAGGAAGGATCGTCAGTTTCCCCAATGAATGGGTACTCACGAGATGCACCACGGGAAGGTCGATCCAATGCATCCCAGTCTCTTGGAAACAGAGTTGGCAGTCAGCTGAGGTAAAAAACAAACACCTCATCACAGACCCCTGCAAGCGTCAACCCGGCTTTGACCTAGCACGTTATGATTGGGCTCTCCTCAATCGCTATCGAACAGGCCATGGCCGGTGCGCCGCTATGTTCCATCGCTGGGGAGCTAGAGACGACCCGAACTGCCCCTGCGGCTACAGACAGACTATGACCCACATAGTCAATGACTGCCACCTCTCCAGATTCAAAGGAGGTCTCGAAACTTTACATCAGGCTCAGCCTGATGCTGTTGACTGGCTACGGAAGAAGGGCAAACGCTAGAAGAAGAAGAACTATAGCCTCTAGCAAAGAGTCACTCTCTGGAAATATGGGAGGTGGTGCCATGGATAGTACTGGACTCCCAAGCATGCAATTCTAAGTTAGATTTTGGTATCACATATTCCAGAGTGACATTCGTATTCTCTCTCTCTCTCTCCCCCCCTCTCTTTCTCCCTCTCCCTCTCTCTCTCTACCTCTACCTCTCTCCGTAATTAATAAAATTATGAATCTAAAAACTATATCACTTAAGCCTGGCTCCCGCTACATTGAATAAAGCTTCAGTGTTGTAGTCTTTTTCACTGTCTCTCTCTCTGCTGCTCTGCCTCTAAATATATAAATATAATAAGTAAATACATAAATAAATTACTCTTATATTTTCATCCTTCTAATGGGCACAGCTCCATCACTGACATCTTGGATTTTCCAGTTTTTGTACATTTTTACATTTAAGTCTATGGGTTTTCGTTAAGCATACACATGAAAAGTTGATGGAATGATCTCGAAAAAAAATGACTAATGGAATGATAGACATGCATTTGAGATTTCCAGTGAAGATAGTCTATGATGGGTTTCAAACTGGGAATCTTGAGCAGCACCTGGTAAATAAATCTGACAATAGGGGTTAATAGAGATTATAAGAATCAGAAAGCTAAGACAATTTGTTAGAGCATGCCTGAGTCCCCAAAAACCATCAGTTTGAGGCCAGGCATTGGTGCATCTAATTGAGTACACACATTATTGTTCACAAGGAGCTGGGTTCAAGCCCCTGCTCCCCTACGGGGGGGGGGGCACTTTAGGAGTGGTGAAGTGGGTCTTCAGGTGTCTATCTTTATGTAGCTAGCTAGCTATCTCTGCCCCTCTTAACATTTATCTGTCCTGTGAAATAAAATAGAAAAAGAAAGAAAGGGAGGAAGGAAGGAAGGAAGAAAGGAAAGAAGGAAGGAAGGAAGGTAGGATGGATGAGAGGAAAATGGCTACTGGGAACACTAGATTCATAGTGCTGGCACTGAGCTCTATCTATAACCCTAGTAATGATTTAAAATAAATAAATAAACAAACAAACCAAGGTCCAGTCCTTAGAACTCCCTTATGCCAGAGCAGAGTGGTAGTCTGGCCTCTGTTTTTACTCCTCTCTTATTCTTTTCCTATTTAAACAAGCAAACAAATGAGAAAATAAATGTTTGAAATAGAGTGTAGTAAAAAAATAAAATAAAAACCAACTTAAATACCCTAGTTTGAGGAAATTTAATTCAAGAAACTACAAATCAATAAAAGCGAGAAAACAGGAAATGAAGGGAAGCAGAGGAAAAACAAGAAGAGTGATCCCTAGGAACAGAAACTGCCAATGCTCTTGGCTTGAGGTTCACAAGCCTGTACCTGCCACTGTGCTAACAGAGGCACTACTGCAGTCAGCTCTAGAGCTGCTAGTAAGGTGCCGCCCCAACCAGGCATAGAACTTTGGCATCACTGTCATGACAATAAATATCATCCCTGCCTAGACAGTCTCAGAAACTTGAAGACATAGATTAATCCCTTTTACTTATTTCATACCTCCCCATTCCTGCCATTGTGTCCCAGTCCTAACCAGAAGCCTGCTCACAAGGGACCCTGGGAAGTGCAGCTTGCAGACTTTCAACCTTCTCAATGAGGAAAGAACAGGGACGTACAGCATGAGCAGCACTGAAAGTAAATCACAAATAGACAACTGCCAGTGGTGAGTGCAGTGTGGAACTATACCCTGTAATCCTATAATCTTGGAACCTACTACTGATTACAAATAAAAAGAGAAAAAAGAAGAAATATAAGGTCAGGTTAGCCAGACAGTTTACCTAAAAAGATGATTGCATTGTCATATGCACAACCCAGGCTCAAACACACTTCCCATTGCATTGGGGGGGGGGGGGACTTCAGTGCTGTGATATCTTGTTCTGTGTCTATCTATTTAAATATTTTAAAAATAATAAGAGAACTATCTTGGATTGTTATAAATGGATACTCATAGGTAAAATGAGGTGGAAAGAATCTGACTTAATATCACTGGAAATGCTACACAAATAACTAAAGAACACACTAACAGGGCTTATTTAGTGTCACATGAAGACCAGTGGGTGTGGTGTACAGGCTGCACGATGTCCCTAAAATTCTGACAAAGAAGGAGAGTAGGAATATCTGAAGATTTAAAAAAAAAGTAAAAGAAGAAAAGGAGAAGATTGACAGTGATTTTTTTTCTCAAAATAGATAAGAAAAAATAAAGAAAATTAAATGGTTTTTCAAGAAATAAAAAATTGTGGTATTTCTTATACCAAGCATTCAAATGAAAGTCGCACACACTATACAGTGGTGGAGACTAGGAGAACTTAGCATTCCACAAAACATAGGGTGAATGAGGAAACTAAGGAATCCAATGGTATGCCAAAGGTTCACACAGTTGTTAAGAAACACATTACAATGATTTCTGAACTAGTTTTCTCACTAGACTATGCTATTACCACAAGTTATACAACAGAGCATTCAAAACAAGTAGACCACAAGTTCTATTTTAAATGCTGTGAGGTGTTTGTGGATGGGTTTTCACTGTTGTTTTGCAGGTGGTGATGTTGGCAGCTTTTGTCAAATTATGTAACTAATATATAATTACATGCTCACTGCAACAACTTAAAAGCATTTACATACACACAAAGCATGAATATGGAGCTTCCCTTTGTCACCCCCAGACATAGTCAAGATTCTCCTCAGAGGAATGAGTATTAAGAGCTGAGACTGCAAACCAAGAAATAAAAACCTTGAACGTCTACCTATATTGAAACTTGGCCAACTGAAACCTGGATGAAGAAGATAAAAGTCTACAGAACTGTCAAAGGAGTTGACTGGTTTCTGTTTGTTTTACAGTATTGATGCTACTTTTAAGACAAGTTTTTTGTTGTTTTTGTTGCTGTTACTATAATCTGAAGTTTTCAAATAAGACACTTAACTACATAAGTATCAAATTGATCTCTCATCTAAATAGGTGTTTGAGATAGCAAGTTTTCCCCTACAATGTGAATGTTTCCTTTAGAAAATTCACACAAAGATTGCCTAGATGGGTAAGCTAAATGTTTCTAGCTTACAAGAATCTGCTATGAACTCTAATATGAAAGTTATTATTCATATTTATTCTTTATTTTTTAACCAGAGCACAGCTCAGCTCACATCAACACTGCTTTATAGATGACAGCATTCTAAACACTTAAATAGAAAAATCCCTTCACACAGTCAAGAGACACCATTATTAGTAATAGTGCTAGTGAGGCTCTTTCAAAGGATATTATAATCAGTGACTATTGATTTAGGAGAGTTAGAGCAGGGAAAAAGAAATAAAGTGGTGCAATGGTCCAGGAGGTGGTGTATACTCTCAAGCATGAGATTCTGAGTTCAAACTCTAGTAGCCCATGTGCCAGAGTGATGTCTGGTTTTTTCTCCTCCTATCTTTATCATCAATAAATAAATAAAATCTTTAAAAAGGGGGTGGGGTGGGGCTGGGTAGTCGCATATTCAGTTAAGTGCACATATCACCATGCACAAGGATCCAGGTTCGTGCCCCTCACCCCCCCTGCAGGGAAGACACTTCATGATAGGTGAAGTGCGTCTAAAGGTATCTTGCTCTTTTTTTTTCCTCCTCCAGGGTTATTGCTGGGCTCGGTGCCTGCACCATGAATCCACCACTCCTGGAGGCCATTTTTTCCCCCCTTTGTTGCCCTTATTGTAGCTTCGTTGTGGTTATTATTATTGCCCTTGTTGACGCAATTCGTTGTTGGATAGGACAGAGAGAAATGGAGAGAGGAGGGGAAGACAAAGAAGGGGAGAGAAAGATAGACACCTGCAGACCTGCTTCACCGCCTGTGAAGCGACTCCCCTGCAGGTGGGGAGCCGGGGGCTCGAACCGGGATCCTTACACCGGTCCCTGCGCTTTGCGCCACATGCGCTTAACCCACTGCGCCACCGCCCCATCCCCATCTTGCTCTCTTCTTATCTATATCCTTTTACCTCTCAATTTATCTCTGTCCTGTCAAATAAAAATAAATGGCATAACAAGGGCAACAAAAGGGAATAAACAAATAAATATTTAAAAATAAATAAATTAAAAAATTAAAAATAAATAAATAAATGGCATTCAGGAGCTGTGGACTCAGTAGTGCCAGCACCAATTTCCAGTGATAACTATGGTGGCAATGAAAGAAAGAGAGAAAGGAAGAAAGAAATGAAGGAAGAAAGAAAGAAAGGAAGGGGGAGTCGGGCAGTAGCGCAGCGGTCAGGCCCACATGGTGCAAAGTGCAAGGACCTGGTAAGGATCCAGGTTCAAGCCCCCAGCTTCCCACCTGCAGGGGAGTCGCTTCACAGGCAGTAAAGCAGGTCTGCAGGTGTCTATCTTTCTCTCCCCCTCTCTGTCTTTCCCTCCTCTCTCCATTTCTCTCTGTCCTATCCAACAATAACGACATCAATAATAGCTACAACAATAAAACAAGGGCAACAAAAGGGAGTAAATAAATAAATACTAAAAATAAAAAAGAAGGAAGGAAGGGAAGTAGGGAGGGAGGAAGGAAAAAAGAAGGAAGGAAGGAAGGAAGGAAGGGAAGGAGGGAAAGAAAAGAGGGAGGGAAAGAGGGAGGGAAGAAGAACAAAATATTAACAAAGGCCCAGTTTTAAATCACAGACTATTAAAAGATCATGACATACTAATTATAATTTATATAAATATATACCAAAAGTACTAATTATAATTTATATAACTATATATCAAAAATACTAATTATAATTCATATAAATATATACCAAAAATGTTATTTGGAAAGAATCATACAAGACTTAACACAGGTGATCTCTGGATAACAAGAATAAGGATGCATAAGACTTTTCTCTTTTGTATTTATGCTTTGTGCATTTCCTATTTTTCAATGATATACATCATCATAGTTGTACTATTTGTTTAGAAATATACCAGAGGAAAGCAACCAAAAAATATAAACTACACTTTTATTAAAAACAATTTTGTCTGCTTTGTTTTACTCTTATGTGATAGCTTTTAACAAACATGTGAAATATATTTTTCTTACTGGAATAATATAACTGATAGTTAAAAAATAATTTCCATTCATTAGTGGCTGGATTATCTAGAGCAGCAGTATTTGGGTGTGAACTAATAATATGGTAAACAGGATCTCTTTTCATTTTTTGTTGATTTAATAATGATTGATAAGACTGGAGGATAAAAGAGGAACAATTCCCACCACCACAGTTTCACATCCCACCCCCTCCATTGGAAGCTTTCTATTCTTTATCCCTCTGGGAGTATGGACCCAGGATCATTATGGGGTGCAGAAGGTGGAAGGTCTGGATTCTGTATTTGCTTCTCCACTAGACATGGGTGTTGTGAGCCTGACAGCTAATATGCAGGTGGGATAAAGGTATTGCCTGGGAAGATGGTATCGGATTTGGTAAATAGGACTAGAAAGCTGGATCAGAGAAGAAAGTAGCTCCCAAATATGGAAAAAGTATTTAAGCACCATCAACTGTAAACCCCATTGATATGATCTGGAGCCTGTATCCAGCACAGGAGCCTGTGTAACCTCTTCATCCCAGAAACATGATCTTTCATAGTCTCTTGATTTGTTTATCTGTTATTACAGAGAAAAGATAGGGTTGTGACTGGAGAACTTACCCTGTTAAATAGGTTTTTATATCACTGAAGTTGAATAGAAAAATATGCCATGGGGGTTCAGTGGTAGCTCAATGAGTTAAGCGCACATAGTGCAAAGCGCAAGGACCAGTGTATGGATCCTGGTTGGAGCTCCCTGCTCCCCAACTGCAGGTGGATCACTTTGCAAATGGTGAAGCAAGTCTGCAAGTGTCTGTCTTTTTCTCTCTCCCTCTTTATCTTCCCCACCTCTCTAAGTTTCTCTCTTTCCTATCCAACAACAACAATAGCATCGACAACAATAACAATGACAGCAACAAGGGGGGAAAGATGGCCACCATGAGCAGTGGATTTATAGTGCAGGTACCTAACTCCAGTGATAACCCTGGAGGAAATAAAGAAAAATATGTAATAGTAGCAATAATATAAATAGCAATAGTGTTTCTCTTAATGGTATGATTATGAAAGCTTTTGCTTGTCCCTTAAAAATTATTATTAACAAGGAACTTAGGATAAATAAAATGTCATGGTTAAGTAAAATTAAAATAATGATGTAGAATGTTTGTAGATGTTACAAGTTGAGTAAGTTAAATAAAAAGTTGTAATAGTTATAAAAAGAGAGTGACTGAGAGAGAGAGTTCTACACTAGCTTAATATCAATTGAAACTTGACAAGATGATGGTCAAGAGAATGTGAAACAAGAATAAAACCTCCTGTAGATGAACTATACTTTGTCACAACTATATAAATAACAAACAGGCTTATAGAAACTAAGGGAATAAAGATGTGGTTTGTAAAAGATCATTATCTGTGAGTAACTGGTAACTATCTCAAAGCTTTCTCATACAGTAACTGGTTAAACCAAGGTGTAAGTCCAGTGGATGACAAACATACCCTAGAGGGATGAAGTATACTAAAACCTAAGACTACTGATAAATTATGAGATACATTCAAAATAGAGGCTTAGAAAGAGTAAAATATGAAATTTTCCATGCAAAAATTTTTTTAATTACCCTATTTCATACTTAAGATATATTTTGCAAAAAAAGATTATCTAGACCATGACTCATTCAAATATAAAATAACAACATCAAATTTCTAAATACCTACTTGGCATCTCACCCTTTGTAACCTGTTTTATACCAAAGAACTTCACTCACAAGATGAGGCTGGCAGAGGTTCAGAAATGCTTTTCAACAGTACTAAAACCTTTTTTAGGAAACCAGGATTAGCTTGACACAAATATGGGTAGGCAAAAGTAGGCACAGATTTATGCAATATTTATTCCAGCAGAGTTCTTCCAACATGTTCTGGAAGAGAAGTACTTTTCAATAATGCCATTCCGAACACCAACATCCTAAAAAGGTGCTCATAACTATTCTCATTTTAATAAGTGGTTTTTCAGAATAAAAAGTCACAACATTTTGAAAATAAGATTAACCTCAGATTTTCTATATAATTGTTATATAGATATTAAAATAAAATTATAATTTAATAAAGCTTATTTATAAATAATATAAGCTCAGGACTTTTATATGGGAGCCTCTTCAATACCTGTCATCTATATTTTACATCTGAGAGAAACTCATTTTAATTGAATCTACAAGATGCTGCTGCTATCTTTTTCTCTACAACCTGCTAATATCTCTTTTCACTTCACTTTTAGTCAGTCAGAATTATCTGAATCTACATTATTTGTATATTCAGTGCCTAAATTACTGTTTATCTTTACATTGTATATTATCTGTCTCCATTTTGAGTCTCTTCAGTCTGGTCTGTTACTGAAAAGTAGAATTGAACTACATCATCCCTTCACTTACTCATTATAGATTGACCTAAACCATTTATGTTTTCCTGATTCCCATTAGTACCTTTTCTCCCCTCTTGATTGCTGAAATCTGTTCACTATTTGAAATTCAGTGTATAACTTGGGTTATCTCTTCATAAAATTTCTCCTAGAAGGACTTTCACCAGTCAGGCCCTTTGGGAGACAGTATGGAGAGTCCTCAAACAAATAAAAATAGACCTGGGACCGAAAAAAGACAGGATAGAACAACTTCAGGAACCCACCAAATCACCAGAGAGTGCAAACACATGTTGACACAGGTGGACAGAGAGGAGCCTAGGGAGAGAATAAGTGGCTGGTAACAGTCCAACAGTTTATCAGTTGATACACCACCTCAGGTCTGTTCCACCAACAAAGGGACAGCTGAAGGGAGGAGAGGACTTCCCTGAGGCTCACCAAGTACAACCCTGAGTCTCCATTGCTACTGCCCTCAGAATCTGGAGCAGCATCAGGGAAGCCCTGGGCTGACACCAGGGTACAGAGAACTAACCAGGAAACTCAGGAGAAAACTTATACCTCAGTGACATAGTGGTGAGGCTGTGAAAGTCTCTTTGCATAACCACTGGATTATCTCTGACACACCTTGCTTTATCTCTTGGTCAGGAGTCAGTGACTAAGCTAAGAAGCATACTTATAGTTTAAAAGCCCTCAGGCTCCCATAGCCTACAGGGAAGAAAAAGCACAAAAGAGGCTTTTAAGCCACTGACCTCCAAATCAGGGATTAAAATACTATTCAAACAACTGTTAACTTCCACAACTGTGAACACTTTAATTACCTTAGACACAGGTCAATCCAGGCAACAGTGATCAGCAATTTGAAAAGTACTGAGAGAGAGACCTCATAACATAATATATAAAATGGCTAAACCAACAAGAAGAAATATTGGAGAAATAAACCAGGACAAGAGTCCAGCTAAAAGTCCCCCAAAGGGTGAAGCACAAAATAATGAGGTCAACATTCAAACATTAGCTAAGGAAATAATCACAGGAGTGAGTAAAGAGTTTGAAAGAATTGTCATCAGAAATTCAGAAGCAACAAGTGAGATTCTGGAAGAAAACAATAATTATCTCAAGGTTATTAGAGAGCTAAAAGCTGAAATAGCTGAGCTAAGAACACAACTAGCTGAACAAGCTAAAACAGTATCAGAACAGGGTAAAAAAACAGATGAACTCCAGAAAACAGTAGAGGGGAGAGAGAATAGAATATATGAGGCTAAAGACAGAATTAGCAAGATCTATGATGAATTAGAGACCACTAAAAAAGAAGTAAGAGATATCAAAAAGAGATTAAGAGATACTGAAAAAGCAACAGAGACCTATGGGATGCCTTCAAAAGAAACAATATACGCATTATTGACTTACCAGACAAAAGAAACAATATACGCATTATTGGCTTACCAGACAATGAAAGAGAGGGAGAGTAAGAAAGCATTCTTCAGGTCATAATGGCTGGAAACTTCTCTAGTCTAGACAACATCAAAGACATAAAGATTCAAGAAGCCCATCCACATTGGTCTCCAGCTCCCACTGATTCTATGCTCGGAGAAACTAAGATGGAACTTTTGGAAAGCAAACTGGCGTCTGTTCAGTGATCTTACCAACAAATCTATTCCTGCAATTCCAATTAACTCTATCCCCTCTGAAGATTCCTACAAGCACTTCCGCCAAGCCATCTTCAAAGCAGCTTCCCAAGCCATTCCTCGTGGGAGACATGCTAACTATACGCCTTGTCTTGATGCTGAATGCGAGCAACTACTAAAGCAGTATGATGAGTCGGGCGACCCAGATGTGGCTGACCATCTCATTGCCTCCCTGGATGCAGCACGCCAAGCCCGCTGGCAACAACTCACGGAAATCCTGAACTTCACCCACTCAAGTAGGAAGGCCTGGAAGCTTCTTCACAGACTGGGTGCCGGTAGCCAACCCCCTCCCGTCTCCCATCCTCCCGTATCTCCAAACTCAGTGGCCAGTCACCTAACTCAAGTTGGACGTGCTAAGATCGACCCAGTCTGGAAAAGAGAAATTTCCCATGAGTGGTCATCCCACTTCCGGTTATCTTGTCCATCTCCAAAACTCTCTCCCTTTACACTGTCTGAACTGGAAGACACTTTGAAGAGGGTTAAACTGGGAACAGCTGCTGGCTATGATAACATCACCCCAGAACTCATTCTTAACCTGGGTCCCACGGCAAAGAAGTGGCTCGCTTCATTCCTGTCCCACATCTTGGAATCTGAGTCTATGCCCAAAGTTTGGCGTCGTGCGAAGATTATAGCGGTTTTGAAACCAAAGAAAGACCCAACACTGGCCGCCAGCTATAGACCAATTTCTCTCCTCTCCGTGTGTTACAAACTCCTTGAGAGGCTGCTTCTGTCACGTATTTCTCATCTTACAGAGAAATTCCTATCAGCCGCCCAGGCTGGTTTCCACCCAGGAAGATCTACCTGCGAACAAGCCCTGGCCTTCTCAACTTACATTGAAAATGGATTCCAGAAGAATTTAAAGATGGATGCTGTCTTTGTTGATCTCACAGCAGCCTATGACATGGTCTGGCACCATGGTCTCCTAGTCAAGATCTCAAGATGCCTGCCTCCATGGGTGGCCAACACTATATCGTTTCTTCTCCAAAACAGAAGATTCCGGGTGCATCTGGGTGACAAGTCTAGCAGATGGAGACCTGTCTCAAGTGGCCTCCCCCAGGGCTCTGTTCTGGCTCCTACGCTATTTAATATTTACATCAATGACCTCCCAGAAACTTCTTCAAGGAAGTTCATCTACGCCAATGACATCTGCTGTGCAACTCAGGCATCCAAGTTCAACATCCTCGAGGAAACACTCACGAAAGACATGTCTCTGATATCTGATTACTGTAAAAAATGGCAACTAATCCCTAGCACTGCAAAAACGGTATCATCTGTTTTCCATCTACACCATGCCTCGGCCTCGCATGAGGTTAATGTGCAGCTTGGCGATACGAGAATCTGGCATGAAGCCCAGCCAGTCTATCTTGGCGTTACTCTCGATCGCACTCTGTCATTTCACAAACATCTCATAAAAACTGCAGCAAAGGTGGGCGCGAGGAATAACATCATTGCAAGACTGGCCAGCTCCTCATGGGGCGGGAGCGCTTCCACACTATGATCATCATCTCTGGCATTATGCTATTCCACTGCAGAATACTGTGCCCCAGTATGGTTCTGTAGCCCCCATGTCCACTTGGTCGATTCCAAATTATATTCCTCCATGAGGATAATTTCTGGAACCATCTGTTCCACCCCGGTTCCATGGCTGCCAGTTCTTAGCAACATCGCCCCGCCAGATATTCGTCGGGATTCGGCATCATCTAAGTTCATTCCCCACGTCTACGCTCGACCGGACCTGCCAATATACTCGGATATCTTCGCCCACCCTGTCCAACGCTTGACGTCTCGTCACCCAATCTGGTCCCCTATGCTTACACTGAACTTCTCTGTTCCAGTCTCTTGGAAACAGAGTTGGCAGTCAGCTGAGGTAAAGAACAAACACCTCATCACAGACCCCTGCAAGCGTCAACCCGGCTTTGACCTAGCACGTTATGATTGGGCCCTCCTCAATCGCTATCAAACAGGCCATGGCCGGTGCGCCGCTATGTTCCATTGCTGGGGAGCCAGAGATGACCCAAATTGCCCCTGCGGCTACAGACAGACTATGACCCACATAGTCAATGACTGCCACCTCTCCAGATTCACAGGAGGTCTCGAAACTTTACATCAGGCTCAACCTGATGCTGTTGACTGGCTACGGAAGAAGGGCAAACGCTAGAAGAAGAAGCCCAGAGGGTCCCAAACAGAATTAACCCAGACTTAAAGACAACAAGACACATCCTATCTAGAATGGAAAGGAATAAGGATAAATAAAGGATCCTGAAGGCTGAAAGAGAAAAACAAAGAGTCACCTACAGAGGAAAACCCATAAGATTAGCAGCTGACTTCTGCACACAAACACAACAGGCACCAAGAGAATGGCAAGATATCTATCGAGTACTCAAAGAGAAAGGCTCTCAACTAAGAATACTGTATCCTACTAGACTGTCATTCAGACTAGATGGAGGCATAAAAATCTTCTCAGACAAGCAACAGTTGAAGGAATCAACTATCACCAAGCCTGCCCTGAAAGATGTTCTGAAAGTTCTCCTATAAACAGTCAGACCACCATAAACAGGCCAAATATCAGAGCACTCTAAAACTCTACAAGAATGGCATTAAAATATCTTCAATCTTTGATATCAATAAGTGTCAATGGCCTGAATTCACCTACTAAATGACACAGAGTAGGAAGATGGATCAGACAGCACAACCCAACAATATGCTGTCTACAGGAAACACACCAAACTCAACAAAACAGACACAGACTCAAAGTGGAAGGATGGAAAACTATCATACAGGCCAATGCCCCACAAAAAAGAACAGGAACAGCTATTCTCATATCTGACATAATAGACTTTAAAATAGATAAGATTTTAAAATATAGGAATGGACACTACCTAATGCTCAGAGGATCAGTCAATCAAGAGGACTTAACAATTATTACCATCTATGCACCCAATGAGAAGCCATCTAAATACATCAAACATCTACTGATAGAGCTACAGCAATATATTAACAGCAACACAGTAATAGTAGGGGACTTCAACACCCCACTGTCTCAACTTGACAGATCATCCAGGCAGAAAATCAATAAAGACGTAAGGGAGCTAAACGAAGAGGCAGATAACTATTGGACATAGAAGAACTATTGGAGATAGAACTATTGGACATTTTCAGAGTCATTCATACCAAGAAACTGGAATACACATTTTACTCAAGTCCACATGGGTCATTGTCAAGGATGCACCATATTTAGGCCACAAAGATAGCATCAGCAAATTCAAGAGCTTTGAAATCATCCCAAGCATCTTCTCAGACCACAGTGGAATTAAATTAACACTTAACATTCACCAAAAGATTAGTAGTACTCCCAAAATGTGGAAGCTCACAATGATTTCTGTCTGACTCAGGCCTGACATTGGGTCTTGAAACTAAGAGCAAAAACCCAGACTTGCATATTGCTAGCTTATGGGGGCATTGGTCATCCGAAAAAGCCTGATTAAGAGTCTGAAGGAACAGGACAGTGGAGAGAGAATCAGATCATAGATGCCTTAGTGAACTGGCTACCACTTTGGGTAACTGATGCCAGGCATCATCAGGTCATCTAATAAGCTATTTAAAGTACAGCTCTGAAAATGTCTTGGTGAAGACAGGAAATATTTATTTATAAGCTCCTGCCTCCATTGGTTAAAGATAAACTCTATTAGCAACAACTGGCCTAAACATTCTGATTGCATATGCATAGGCCTGTACAGTTCTGCTGCCCTTTGATACGGCATTAAAGAAACAGTAGCCAGTGATCCAGGAGGTAGCACAGCAGCTACCCTACTACACACAGTGACCCAGGAGGTGGCACAGCAGCTACCATACTACACACAGTGACCCTCCTGGGTCACTGGCTACTGTTTCTTTAATGCTATATCAAAGGCCAGCAGAACTGTACAGACCTATGCATGTGCAATCAGAATGTGTAGGTGAGTTGTTGCCAGTAGAGTTATCCTTTTTAAAATTTTAATTTATTTATAAAATGGAAACACTGGCAGGACCATAGGATAAGAGGAATACAATTCCCACCACCAGAAATCCGTATCCCATCCCATCCCCTGATAGCTTTCCTATTCTTTAACCCCCTGGGAATATGGACCCAGGGTCATTATGGGGTGCAGAAAGTGGAAGGTCTGGCTTCTGTAATTGCTTCCCGCTTCTGTAATTGCTTCCCAGCCTGTCTCTCTCCCTGGGGCAGGGCTCTGAGGAAGCAGAGCTCCAGGACACATTGGTGGGGTCATCTGCCCGGGGAAGTTCGGTTGGTATTATGTTAGCATCTGGAACCTGGTAGCTTAAAGAAATTTAACATATAAAGCCATGTAACTTGCTGATTAATCATGAACCTAAAGGCTGGAATATTCCATTTTGGAAACAGGTCAATTTTAAGTATATTCCAAAGGACCCAGCAAGTCATATGCCAGAGTGATGCTCTACTTCTTTTCTCCCCCTCCTCCTTCTCCTCTCTCTCACATTAATAAATAAGTCTGATATAAAATAATTTACAAAAAATATAGTAAGTATGTAGTGGTAGGTGGACCTTGAGTTTACGTGAGTTTTATCCAGGTGGAACTATATAATACAAAACAAAACTTGGTAGTTTATTAAAGGCATATGCTGTAACTTATTTAATCTGCTGTATATCTCCTGTCTCTCTCAATGTGATTCTAAATGTCTTAGATGCATATAACAATATGTGAAAAAATTATTAAAAGCTAACATCTTCTCTGATTCTTCCACTAATGATGATGTTAAAGCACACTTCCCCATTCACTATTTTTTAATTTAGTTTCCCCTTTTGTTGCCCTTGTTTTTTATTGTTGTTGTAGATATTATTGCTGTTGTTATTGATGTCGTTGTTGTTAGATAGGACAGAGAAAAATGAAGAAAGGAGAGGAAGACGAGGGGGGGAGAGAAAGATAGACACCTGCAGACCTGCTTTACTGCCTGTGAAGCGACTCCCCTGCAGGTGGGGAGCCAGGAACTCTAACCTGTATCCTTATGCCAGTCCTTGTGCTTTGCACCATGTGCTCTTAACCCACTGCATTACCACCCAACTCCCCCACACCCCATTCACTATTTTTAAAGCTTGTTTTCAGATTGTTTAACTCTCATGAAACTGAGGTATTCCTGTTATTTGATTGCTTTACAACCATGGCGCATCTACATAGGAAGCTTGATCAGTTTAGCAACGTAGTCACTGACTAAAGAAATAACAGGAGTGGACCTTCTGAAGTTGTAACACTGGGCTTTTGAGCACTCATGGTGTAGCCAACTAACTTGAGCTTTCAGACATTTTTGCTTTCTCTTCTCTAATATGTTCCATCAAGACAATAATTAAGCTATATTTATGTCATACACATCAACAATGCCTATTTACAGAAATTTCTAAATATAAGAAGAGAAGAAACAAATTCACATTCTTAATTCTCCTTTGGTACATATAGTATTTATGTAACTAATCATGCTTTTAATTGGCAATTTTCAAATGCTGAAAATTAAATTAAAAGAATACCTCCCTGGGAAATTTGAGAAATCCTTTTGACCTTAAATAACTTTCCTTAATGTTATGTTTTTGTTTTATTATATTTTGTTTTTTTCTGGCAGTACCTCATGCATATATGATTTCACTGCTATTCTCCTAACTTTGTCATTATTTTTCTTGATGTTTTTAAAAGAGAAAAAGTCAAAGATTTGAAAAACATATTCATTCATTTAACAAGCATTCATTGTGCACACTATTGTGATAAAATATTTTAAAATCTTGCTCATCATTGTAAAAGTTCATGTTCATTTTTCTACTTATAAAAACTGATTTTTGGCATCACCAATGTCTTATGCCTGTGCAACTTTACTGCTCCAGACTAACTTTTTTAGAGAAAGAGAAAATGAATCAGAGAGAGTAAGGGAGGGAACCACAACACAGGTACTACCCAGGGCCATGGCACTCTTGTGTGGTATTCCAGGGCTCAAAACTGGGCTAGAAGCATGGTAAGAAGGCTGCCTTATCAGGTGAACTATCTCTCCGAACTCTCCTTAAAAATAAGAAAAGTTAACCATATTTTGAGTAAAAATTAACTATACTCCCTCCAAAGCAAATAAGCTAACAAAATTCTCAGAAACATATTGTACCTGTAAAATTCACACTATTCAATGCTAGCACACATGCACACATATTATTTCGCATGTGATCCTGAGTGTTTATGCATGTGTGCTACTACTGCTCATGGCCCTGAGCCAGTTCTCTCATACTTCCATTTTAAAGGAAAGGGAGAGAGAGAAAGGAGAAACAGACAGGAAAGGAAAAGACAGCATAGCATCAACCCACCATCAACAGAGCTCCCCCATGCCTTCCATTAGTAGTTTTACATGATGCTAGGGCTCAAACCCAGGGCTTTATCTATAGTAAGATAGGTGACCTACTGGGCAAGCTATCTCCTGGCTCCAGATTGCCTCTTTTTGTCACCAAATTATTGCTGCAGTTCAGTGCCCACACAAAGTGCTCCCAGTGGCCATTTTTTCCCTTCTCTTTTTCCTTTTTTCATTTTCATTTTCTTTTCTTTTCTTTCTTTTTTGTTTTTCTGATAGAGACAAAGAGGAATAGAAAGTGGGAGAGGGGAAAGAGAAATAGAGATATCTGCAACACTTTTTCATGGCTTCTCAAGCTTCCTTTTTGCAGGCAGGGATTGGAGACTTCAAGCCAGGTCTTAATACATAGTAATGTGTGAGCTGTACCAGGTACACCACTGCCCACGCACACCCACCCCCAATGACAAACATTTCTAAATCCTAGAGATGTATCTAATGTATCTTCAGTGGGACATTCTCAAAAATGCTTTCTAGGGGAAAAAAATGAAAGTTTAAAATATTCAACAATCTCTATGCAAGTAAACTCATTTTCTAGTTTCAGGATTATGTCATACTCTTCATGGTAAGAACTGACCACATTGTGTGGTAATAAACATGTTCTGGAGGATAGCTCCTGAGTCTCATTAAAAAATCAAATTAATGGGGGCAGGTGGTAGAACATCAGTTTAGCACATATGGCACAAAGCCCAAGGGCTGGAGTGGAGTTAGGATTGGGTTTGAGCCCCCGGCTCCCCACCTGCAGGGGAGTTGCTTCACAAGCGGTGAAGCAGGTCTGCAGATGTCTGCCTTTCTCTCCCCCTCTCTGTCGTCCCCTCCTCTCTCTATTTCTCTCTGTCCTATCCAACAACAATGACAGCAAGAACAACAACAATAATAATGACAATGACAACAAGGGCAACAAAAGAGAAAAAATAGCCTCCAGGAGCAGTGGATTCATAGTGCAGGAACCAAGCCCCAGAAATAACCCTAGAGGCAAAAAAAATCAAATTAAAAAAATTACAAATTCAAGCTCCCAAAGCAACTACTATTAAATAACGCATTTATAGTGTTTATAACATTAACTCAGATCATAAAGGCATATTTGTTGGGCATTAAGCCAGCCCCCCTGCTCAATCCTGCATTGCTGAGACTATGGCCTATGTACATAATCATTGTTTTGCCTGAAAGATCCCCACCCATTGATCTATCTTCTTTCTACCTCGAGACCTGCCTGGAGACCCACCCTGCCTGCAGGGTAACATTAATCCCACCTGCTAAAACCATCACAACAGTTGCTAAGGAAGCTTCCACCTTCCCAGTATGCCTTTTGCCTTTCTCCACCCCCTTTCCTAGCCATTTCCGTTTCCGACTTACCACTTACGGTTTTTACCCTATAAAGCCCACTTCTGTTTCTGGTTTCTCTCTCTTTCGCGTCCCAACTCTGGGGCTCCCGCATGAATAAAGATTTGTATTGCTACTGCCACGAACTTGGTTCCTAGATCATCTGTCTCTCCCATGAAGCTAACCCGGCACATGTTCACCAACCTTGAATAGAATTCTTGTATGTCCACAAGATGGTACCTTTTGGTATTTAATTAGGAAAGGAATTTGATGGCACCAACAAAGAAAGTCTTACTTCAATATGATTACTGAAAAATAGGACTGGGATATCATTTGCAGTGATGGTATTAACAAACTTTAAACTTACCTCAAACAGATGACCAAAGTGAGGGCCTTACCATGCCAATGACTAATATTTCATATATTTTAAAAGACTACTATACTGGTTCAATTAAAGTTTAAATATGTCTTTCATAGATTTATGTAATTAGAAAAACAAATGGAAAAAGTATCAAGCCTGCTGTTTTTCCTTTTGGGGTATTTTATAGTGCTTTCTTTTAAAAAATATGTTTTGCAATAACCTGCATGCTTGATATGAAAAATTAACCTGATTTAATTGGAATGTTTCCAATTATTACATTACACTATATTATATTATTATATTATATATTTTCAGTCTTATTCATAACATTAAAAAAGAAATCCTAATAGATATATGGGAAATGAGATCTTCCCCCTCCCCATCTTTACACTCTAGGGCATAAAACATTTATTTTCTCTCTTAGGGCTGACAGCTTACAGTTTAGGGCTCATTCCTTTCTATGTATGCAATCCAGTATCAAACCCCAAAACCAGGTGGGATGCACCATGGCACTAGAGGAAGTCCTATTGTTGCTGTGTTTCTTCTCTCTATCTCTCTCTTCCTGTCTCTCTCTGTCTCCCTATCTGAATTTTTTTTAAAAGTGACCTAGAATGATGAAATTTCATATATGTGAGACCCCAAATATGCAAAAGAAAAATCATATGTCTCCTTCAAAATATGGGATAGCTTCTATGTTTGCAAAACTCAGTTCTTTTTGACTTTTAAGAAATGAAACCAGATTTTATGTTTCCAATGATCCTTTGTATAGTTTTATAAGTAATTAACCTTTATTGTAGAAGAAAACAAGCCTTCTGAATTAAAAGATTTTATAAAAATGGAATAGTTCTAATATGGGATGTAAAGGGTGTACAATGGTACCATTTATTGAAACAGAGAGGTAGAAAAGTAGGCTTGAGAGTTCTGCAAAATAAAGAATTTGTGTGACTACTTGATTGATTTTGTGTTAACAAAATTCAGCCTATTCCTATGGTAACAGAATTCAGCCTGTTCCTAAATGCCTGGACTTGTGTGGTTGATCTTGCTTCTGGTTCTCATTCTACTCTAATGACCCATGTTAGTTAATGTCATGTATCCTGATTACAGGGCTTAGTATCCTCTCTCCCCTTGAATGGTAAAGCCAATAGGAAAGGCTACTATTTAGGTATAGGTTATGCATCTTTTAAAACCAACTATTTACCTTACCTACAATTCATGCTGATCTCCTTTTATGTTATTTACAATACATGACTGTACTGTAAATAGTGATACAGGTATTAAGCAGACTGGATAATAAAAATCTATTAAACAGGTCAATATTAGAACTAAAAAATGAATATGATTTTCAATCTACTACTGTAGTCAGGGCAGAAAGGCTAATCGTCACATCATTAATAGCAAATGTCCTTTGAAATGCTGTGTTAAGAGCTTCACAGAAATTATCTTAGAATCTAGGGGGATCCACTCAGACTCTGAGGATTGGTATGGAGATGATTTCAAATTAAAGATATTTGTGCAGTTTTAGTTTGTTAATTTTCTGGTTTTGATCATTACCAAGGCTTCATGGTTCCAGAAGAAAGAGAAATAAAGATGTATCAGATAGACAGAGATAAAGAGGAGGAGGAGGAGAGAGAGAGAGAGAGAGAGAGAGAGAGAGAGAGAGACCATAACACCGAAGCTTCCTCCAATGAGGTAGGGGGCAGGGTACATGACAAAGGAGTGCACTATCCAACTGAACTATTTTGCTGGCCCTTAACTTTGAGGCACTTAGGATTTAGCAAATGAAAAATGGAATCTTTTCAGACTTCCTCTTATCTAGCTAAATGTGCAAACTCATGAAGTGAGGCTGCCATAAAGCATCTCTCCAGGAGTTTTACTGACCAGGAAGAAGACAAGGAACATCACTCGCACTTAAACCAACAGAATCACAGATTATCTTTCTCCCATAAAAATTTCCCCTACTAAAGCAACCAGAAGGACAGAAAGCACAAAAGTTAGAGCAGAAATAAACCACATCAAAAATAAAAGAACCATACAAAAGATCAATGAAGCCAAATGTTGGTTCTTTGAAAGATTAAACAAAATTGACAAACCCCTAGCCAGACTCACCAAACAAAAAAGAGAGAAGACTCAAATTAATAGAATAGTAAACAATGGAGGAGATAACACAACTGACACCACAGAAATCCAGAGAATCCTGCGAAACTTCTATAAAGAACTATACGCCACCAAGCTAGAGAATCTGGAAGAAATGGAACAATTCCTAGAAGCATATGCCCTTCCAAAACTGAACCAAGAAGAACTACAAAATCTAAATGCACCAATCACAGACAAGAAATTGAAACCGTTATTAAGAATCTCCCCAATAACAAAAGTTGTGGACCAGATGGCTTCACAAACGAATTCTACAAAACTTTCAGTAAACAGTTAGTACCCATACTTCTTAAGCTTTTCCATAAGACTGAAGAAACAGGAGTACTCCCTTCCACCTTCTATGAAGCCAACATCACCCTGATACCAAAAGCTGATAGGGACAGAACAAAAAAGGAAAACTACAGACCAATATCGCTGATGAACATAGATGCCAAAATATTAAACAAGATCTTGGCCAACTGGATACAGCAACATATCAAAAAGATTGTTCATCATGACCAAGTGGGATTCATCCCAGGAATGCAAGGCTGGTTCAACATCTGTAAGTCAATCAATGTCATTCACCACATCAATAAAAGCAAAGCCAAAAACCACATGATTATGTCAATAGATGCAGAGAAAGCGTTTGACAAAATTCAACACCCATTCATGCTCAAAACTCTACAAAAAATGGGAATAGATGGGAAATTCCTCAAGATAGTGGAGTCTATATATAGCAAACCTACAGCCAACATCATACTCAATGGACAGAAGTTGAAAGCATTCCCCCTCAGACCGGGGACTAGGCAGGGCTGTCCACTGTCACCGTTACTCTTCAACATAGTATTGGAAGTTCTTGCCATAGCAATCAGGCAAGAGAAAGAAATCAAAGGAATACAGATTGGAAGGGAAGAAGTCAAGCTCTCACTATTTGCAGATGATAGGATAGTATACACAGAAAAACCTAAAGAATCCAGCAGAAAACTACTGGAAGTTATTAGGCAATATAGCAAGGCATCAGGCTACAAAATCAATGTACAAAAAATCAAAGGCATTTCTTTATGCAAACACTAAATCTGAAGAAGACATCCAGAAATCACTCCCATTTACTGTTTCAGCAAAATCAATCAAATACCTAGGAATAAAGTTGACCAAAGAAGTGAAAGACTTCTATACTGAAAACTATGAGTCACTACTCAAGGAAATAGAAACTGATACCAAGAAATGGAAAGATATCCCATGCTCATGGATTGGAAGAATAAATATCATCAAAATGAATATTCTCCCCATAGCCATATACAAATTTAATGCAATACCCATCATAGTTCCACCAAGCTTCTTTAAGAGAATAGAACAAACACTACAATTATTTATCTGTAACCTGAAAACACTTAGAATTGCCAAAACCATCTTGAGGAAAAGAAACAGAAATGGAGGCATCACACTCCCAGACTTTAAACTATATTATAAAGCCATCATCATCAAAACAGCATGGTATTGGAACAAAAATAGGCACACAGACCAGTGGAACAGAATTGAAAGCCCAGAAATAAATCCCCACACCTACGAACATCTAATCTTTGATAAGGGGGCCCCAAGCATTAAATGGAAAAAGGAGGCTATCTTCAATAAATGGTGCAGGGAATACTGGGTTGTAATATGCAGAAGAATGAAATTGAACCACTTTATCTAACCAGAAACAAAAATCAACTCCAAATAGATCAAAGACCTAGATGTCAGACCAGAACCAATCAAATACTTAGAGGAAAACATTGGTAAAACACTTACCCACCTACACCTCAAGGACATCTTTGACGAATCAAACCCAATTGCAAGGAAGACTAAAGCAGAAACAAACCAATGGGACTAAATCAAATTTTAAAGCTTCTGCACATCCAAAGAAACTATTAAACAAACAAAGAGACCCCTCACAGAATGGGAGAAGATCTTCACATGCCATACATCAGACAAGAAACTAATCACCAAAATATATAAAGAACTCAGCAAACTTAGCACCAAAAAAGCAAATGACCCCATCCAAAAATGGGCAGAGGATATGAACAAAACATTCACTACATAGGAGATCGAAAAGGCTAACAAACATATGAAAAACTGCTCTAGGTCACTGATTGTCAGAGAAATGCAAATTAAGACAACACTAAGATACCACCTCACTCCTGTAAGAATGGCATACATCAAAAAGGACAGAAGCAGCAAATGCTGGAGAGGTTGTGGGGACATAGGAACCCTTTTACATTGCTGGTGGGAATGTAAATTGGTACAGCCTCTGTGGAGAGCAGTGTGGAAAACTCTCAGAAGGCTAGAAATGGACCTTCCATATGATCCAGTAATTCCTCTCCTGGGGTTATACCCCAAGGACTCCATAACACCCAACCAAAAAGAGGTGTGTACTCCTATGTTCATAGCATCACAATTCATAATAGCTAAAACCTGGGAAGCAACCCAGGTGCCCAACAACAGATGAGTGGCTGAGAAAGCTGTGGTATATATATATACACAATGGAATACTATGCAGCTATCAAAAACAATGAACCCACCTTCTCTGACCCATCTTGGACAGAGCTAGAAGGAATTATGTTAAGTGAGCTAAGTCAGAAAGATAAAGATGAGTATGGGATGATCCCACTCATCAACAGAAGTTGACTAAGGAGATCTGAAAGGGAAACTAAAAGCAGGACCTGACCAAATTATAAGTAGGGGACCAAAGTAAAAACTCTGTGGTGAGGGGTAGACATGCAGCTTCCTGGGCCAGTGGGGGGTGGGAGTGGGTGGGAGGGATGGGTCACAGTCTTTTGGTGGTGGGAATGGTGTTTATGTACACTCCTAGCAAAATGTAGACATATAAATCACTAGTTAATTATATGAGAGGGGGAAAATCAATTGTATGTCTCGAAATTTTTTAAAACACAAACTGAATCTTTTTAATATATATTGGCTGTGTATTTGATATGCGGACTCTCTCAAAAGCCTAGACCAAGTAGATCAGAAGCATCCAATAGCTCAGCTATATACAAGATACTGGGTACTGTACAGCAAACCCTAACAAAAGGACTTTTCAAAGTTAACCCAATTACCAAATAATGTGATGATAACATTAACTATCGATTGTCTTTTTGAACCCTAAGACAGCAGGGACCTCACATCTCCACTATAGAGCCCCTACTTCCCCCAGTCCTGGAACCCTTGGATAGGGCCCACTTTCCCGTATGCCTTTCCCAATCCATATCAAATAATATTGCATCCGCCAATCACAACCTAACCAACGCAACGATTGCCACCTCAGCATGCGTCACTTCAGACTGTGCCCAGAGACTTCACGTGTGGAATGACAACCCTTCAGCTTCATTACTCGGGTGAGACCTTTCCTTTCATAGTATACTCTAATTTCATCTCAAGTGGTTCACTTTCTAACAAAGTCCCAAAACCTAGATATACACCAGTTTCTGTGAGAGAGAGCATATGTTCACACGTATCCATAAACTAGTGCAAAATATATACCTGAAGGCAGAAGTACACTAGAGTTTGCAGTGAGTACCTCCCTAATACTTCCTCTCCACTATTCCAAGCTTTGGGTCCATGATTGCTCAATAATTTGTTTGGCTTTGTATGTTAACTCTCTTTTCAGTCACCAGGTTCCAGATGCCATCAGGATGCTAGCCAGGCTTCCCTGGATTAAAGACCCCACCAATGTGTCCTGGAGCTCAGCTTCCCCAGAGACACCCCCTCCCCCACTAGGGAAAGAGAGAGGCAGACTGGGAGTATGGACTGACCAGTCAACGTCCATGTTCAGCGGGGAAGCAATTACAGAAGCCAGACCTTCTACCTTCTGCAACCCACAATGACCCTGGGTCCATGGTCCCAGAAGGATAGAGAATGGGAAAGCTATCAGGGGAGGGGGTGGGATATGGAGAACGGGTGGTGGGAATTTTGTGGAGTTGTACCCCTCCTACCCTATGGTTTTGTTAATTAATCCTTTCTTAAATTAAATAAAAATATCCCCTAAAAATTCACTTGTTCTTCTCACAGAAGGTTTGTTTTCCCCTGCCTTCCTTCTTAAGATGTATTTTTAAATTTTATTATTATCTTTATTTATTTATTTATTTATTTATTGAATAGAGACAGAAATTGCGAAAGTAGGAGGAATAGAGAGGGAGAGAGACAGAGGGACACCTGCAGCCCTGCTTCACCACTTGCAAAGCTTCCCCCTTGCAGTTGTGGACCGGGGTTTTGAACCTGGGTCCTTGAAAACTATAACATGTGGGCTAAACCAGGTGGGCCACTTCACCAGCCCCCCTTCTTAAGATGTATATAAATGCTTGCCACAGTTATCTCTAGTTTCTGCATACATAAGTTAACAAAAACTCTCTTTTTTTTGCTAATCTATCTTTCCTATTGGCTTAGCTTTCAGGTATCCAGCCACTGAACCTAAAAGGGTAGAGGAAACAATTTGTCCTAGACAAATTCTGTGGTACAAGTAATCTCACCTTCATTAGGCATGAGAAAATTTAGACTCATAAAAGTTTGGAAACTTGCCAAATTCACTGAGACTTATAAGCCAAGATACCAGGACAAGGCTATATTACCCCAGGGTATATATGCCACTATCCACCAATTAAATAGTTTATATATTGGTTCTCTCTACAGCCCATGCAAATTACCAAACCCTCAGAAGCAATTATTCCAAGTACCTTCCATCGATGTCTTAATTATGAAGGTTTTAGTATTTATCAGGAGAGACACTATTTGAATGATAAGACAGTTTATCCAAATTATTTAATAAGGCTAAATATAAATCAAGTATTTAACTTCATTAGAAAAAACTCTTATCTAGGGAAAGTATGTTTGAATCAACTAAAGAAATTCATTACATACCCTTGAAAAATTTACTCAAGGTCAAAAAAATTCACTATAATGTTGGCATTTATCAGAATAACTCAATTGACAATATACAAAACACAGACCAAGTAGAGATCAAAGAGTCACGAAGAAAGGCAGTCAGTCAGAGTTATGGACATTCAATTAAAGCTCCGATAATGAGGGTTGAAGTAGTCGTCTGGTGTCAGGGTGTAAAAGAAATATGATGGGTGCAAAGGTAAAAATGAAGTTCCTGTGATGCATAGAAAAGCAAACATTCTGTGTCCAACAACAGATGAGTGGCTGAGCAAGTTGTGGTTTATATATACAATAGACTACTACTCAGCTATAAAAAAATGGTGACTTCACAGTTTTCAGCCTATCTTGGATGGACTTTGAAAAATTCATGTTAAGTGAAATAAGTCAGAAACAGAAGCATGAATATGGGATGATCTCACTCTCAGGCAGAAGTTGAAAAACAAGATCAGAAAAGAAAACACAAGTAGAACCTGAATTGGAATTGGTGTATTGCACCAAAGTAAAAGCCTGGGGTGGGTGGATGGGGAGAATACAGATCCAAGAAGGATGACAGAGGACCTAGTGGGGGTTTTATTGTTATATGGAAAACTGGGAAATGCTATGCATGTACAAACTATTGTATTTACTGTTGAATGTAAAACATTAATTCCCCAATAAAGAAATAAAAAAAGAAGAAGAAAAAGAAAAGCAAACATTCTACAAAGCATTACTCTTTGTAGTATAGAGCTAACTGTTAAAAGAAAGTTATGATTTATGATAGATATATACAGTGGAATACTACTCAACTATTAAAAATGATAAAGTTATCTTCTGCACCTCATCTTAGATGAAGCTTGAAAGAATCATATTAAATGAGCCAAGCCAGAAATATAAGATTACTACAGGATGACCTCACTCATGGGCATAATTTAAGAAACAAGAATAGGAAGGGGAAACACAAAGTAAAATTTGGACTGGCTGGGTGTATTGCACCAAAGCAAAGGGCTCTGGAGAATGATAATAGGAAAAGAAGTTGGAGTGAGGTGGGACTTTGAGTTCCTGGCATATGATGATGGAGGGAAGCTAGGTTGGAGGTTAGAATTTTTGCAGACATCTATCTTGGAGAGATGAGAAATTGTACCCATGTGCCAAAAACTGTTAATGGTTTATAGTAAATCTAACCTCCCAATAAAAAAAAAATGGCAAGATAAATATTACTAGCTCCTTGCAGTGAAACAATTAGAACTACACTCAAATAATCACAGCTTTGTGTAACTCTGCCCTCTTTCCTTTCTCATTCTTATCAAAAGTGAGAAAAGATGAACTCTCTAGAATTAAGGTAACACACACACACACACACACACACACACACACACACACACACACACACATACTACTTGAAGCTTATAGTCTGGACAACCCTTACTTGGAGGCAGCTATTGTTACAATCTTTTAGCTTTAGGTGGTCCAAGACTGAGCCTTCGAAATACCTTTGTATTGGGAGCCGGGCAGTGGTGCAGTGGGTAAGCGCACATGGCGTGAAGGATATGGGTTCAAGCCCCTTTTCCCCACCTGCAGTGGAGTCGTCTCACAGGCAGTGAAGCAGGTCTGCAGTTGTCTATCTTTCTCTCCGCCCTCTGTCTTCCCCTCCTCTCTCCTCTCTCCATTTCTCCAACAACAACGACAGCAACAACAACAATAATAACTACAATAAAAAAGGGCAACAAAAGGGAAAATAAATAAATAACTATAAAAAAATTTTTTTTAATAACTTTGTATTAGGTCAGGTCCCTGGTTGGACAGATCTAATCACAGTGGAGCCCTCCTCTTTCTTTTCATTACTATATTAAAATGTGTCCTGGTGAGGTTTCTTCACAATTTTCGATACATGCAACATGTGATCATTGTGTATTCCTCAACTGCACATACCCACCTTCACCTCTTATAAATGTGCAGTATTATTTTACCTTTTAAATAAGCATTAACTATACCACCACCCTAACTCTATTTAGCATAACAACAAATGCTCCTTTTCCTTGCTTTGAAGCTTGCACTGTGCTGTCTTAACACACTGCTGAAATGAAGTTGTTTTCTATTCAATAAGCACCTTCTTTTCTATTGAACTATTCATGTGAATTTTGACAACTGCATAAATTAATATGGATAAATTTCCCAGATTATTTTCTAGGAGAAAAAAATGAAGTTACAGGAGACTATGCATGACATAATGCTATTTTTGTTTTAAAAGATCCATAAAAAAAGAAAGGCTGGGGAAGCAGACATGAAGGAGACCAAATAAAGAAAAAATATCCATAAAGAAATATATATATTTCCTAAGGCTACTCATGAATGACCATTTGTAAATGTATAGTAAAAAAGAAAACAAACCTGGAGGGGATAATGTGGAAATAAAGGCCACCAAATGAGAACAATCAGAGACTAATTATTCAGGGATTTTTCTATGGAAGGAGAGCCAACCACCATCATTTATGTCTGGCAGAAACTCAAAGACAGGCAGAAGAGTAATGAAAAGAAGTGTCATAATACCATGAGTGAAAAAGGAAAAGGTGGTAGAGGACAGATATTGAGCCTCTAGAATCTCTACTAACTATTCTACAGAAATAGCTTACGGTTGCCCCACATCTATGGCCAACTATTCTGACAATGGGGCACAAACCATTATATGGTGAAAGGAGAATCTCTTAAACAAATGGAGCTGGAAAAATGGATAGAGACATGCAAGTGGATGAAACGAAACCATCACTTATCATTGTGTACAAAAGTCAACTCCAGGTGGATCACGGACATGGACATTCGGCCAGAAACTATCAAATACACAGAATGAAACATTGGCAGGACATTTAACATATGCTTCAAAAAAACCCTTCAAGGACTCAAGTCTAAAGCAAACGAATAAAAGAAAAAGCAGAAAATAAATACATAAGTAAACCAGTGGGGCTACATCAAACTGAAGACCTCGGCATAGCAAGGGGTATCACCACCTAAACAGAAAGACACCCTATGGAGAAGGGTGGAAGAAAATCAGACAAAGGAGTAATAAGCAAAATACATAAAGAGCTCAGTAAACTATGCACCACAGGAAAAAAACAAGTAACCCCATTAGAAAATAGGGACCAGTGACAGTGGCGAGTCGTCACTGGTCATCTCCATCAGGAACAACATAATGGACCCCTTTGTAGGTCCCTATAGGACCTTGCCTTCAATATGGATCAACAATGGTAGGGAATGTTCCATTCTCCAAAGGGAGGTTGGACAACATACTCTACCTACTACTTGAGGAAGATGGGTCCTGAAGTTAGTGCAGTCTCAAATGTTCCTAGCTGTGACCACAGAATGCAAGCTCAGACCTACAGGAATGCAGAGGTTACACAGGCTCCTGTGCTGAATATGAGCCCAGATCAAACCTGTGGGGTTTACAGTTAACAAGATTTATACACTTTCTCCATATTTGGGAGCTACTCTCTTCTGTGATCCAGCTTTTTAGTCCTTTTTCCAACTATGACACCATCTCCACAGACAATAAACTGGGTCCACCAGCATATTAGATGTCAGGTGCAAGCAAAAACTAGTAGTCAAGGAACCCTTGGAATATACCTAAAATAGAATTACTAGATTTTTCCAAAATGGAGACCCCAAGTCTTCATCTGCAATATTCTTGCCTTTAGATTCATAATTAGTCAACAATTTGTTCTGCATTATATCTGAACTCTTTTTCAGTCACTGGGTTCCAGATGAAACCATGATGTCAACCTGATTTCCCTGGGCAGACAACCCTGCCATATGTCTCAGAGCCCTGTTTCCCCAGATCCTGCCCCACTAAGGAAAGAGAGGGACAGGCTAGAAATATAAGTTGACCTTCCAATGCCCATGTTCAGCAGAGAAGCAATTACAGAAGCCAGACTTTCCACCTTCTGCACTCCACAGTGATCCTGGGTAGAGAAGCTATCAAGGGAAGGGAATGGATATGAAGCTCTGGGGGTGGGCATTGTGTGGAAATCTATAGTCTTTTCAATATTTCCATTTTATAAATAAAAATTATTTTAAAAATAGGACCAGGACATGGACAGAAATTTCACCAAGGAAGAGATCCTGAGGGCCAACAAATATATGAGAAATGCAGATAAAGACAACACTGAGATACTAGATTACATCTGTGAGAATGTCATTTATCAGGAAAGATAGAAACGACAAATTCAGGAGGGATGTGGAAAAAAGGATACACTTCTGCACTGCTGGTGGGAGTGCAAAATGATACAACCATTGTGGAAAGCAATCTGGGGATAATATCAGGACATGAGAAATGGACCTACCCTACATCCCAGCAATTCCTCTCCTGGGGATTTATGGAAAGGAAATAAAAACACCTACCAGAAGTTATCTATGTATATCTATGTTCATAACAGTGCTACTTGTAATCACCAGAATCTGGAAACAACCCAAAATTTCCAACATCAGATGAATGGCTAAAAAAAAATTGTGATATATATATGCTGTTAAAAATAATGATGAAGTTGTTTCCTTTGTATCCTCTTGGATGTAACTTGAGGACATCATGTTCAGTGAGATAAATCAGAAAGAAAAGGATGAATACTAAACAATCTCACCTATTAGTAGGGCTTAATAAACAGGGAAAGGCTCACCAATGTGTCCTGAAACCCCACCTCCACAGAGTTCTATGGATCAACCTGTCCAGCAGAGAAGCAATTATACAAGTCAGGCCTCCCATCTTCTATTCTCCATAGAAATCTCTGTTCCACACTCCCAGAACAATGAAGAATAGGGAACCTCCTAATGGAGGGGATTAGATATGGCACTCTGACAGTGGGACTTGTATGGAATTGTACCCCTCTTATCCCACAAGCTTGTTAATCATTATTAAATCACTAATAAAAAAAAGAAGTAAAAAAATAAATAGGGACAGGGAGGGAGAACACAAAGTAAACCACGGGCTGGACACAGTGTATTGCACCAAAGCAAGAACTCTGGGGAGAGAACGGAGGGAGAAGAGATAGAAAATATTAGGCGCCTGTTTCTTAACAATATTGTATGCATGTGTCAATGACCGCACTGTCAAGCATTATCCCCCTCAATAAAAGGGGGGGGAAGTAGAGAGAAAGAACAAAAGGAAGGAAGGAAGGGGGCAGAGGTAGATAGCATAATGGTTATGAAAGAGACTCTCATGCCTGAGGCTCCAAGGTCCCAGATTCAATCCTTCTTATCACCAAAAGCCACATCTGAGCAGTGCTCTGGTAAAAAAAAAAGAAAGAAAGGAGGAAAAGAAGAAAGAAAGAAGAGAAGAAAATAAAGAAAAGAAGAAAAGAAAGAAAAAACAAAAAAGAAAGAGAAGAAAAACAAAACAAAACAAAAAGGACTTAAGGTATAATTCCTTAAGAATTATATTCTAAAGAATAAGCTATTTCATCCAAGTTTTAGTCAACTCTCTACTAATTGCTTATAATCAAAAGTATGCTGAAATACGTAACAAGTATTTAACATTTTTGGAAACATCAGATCCAATTTTTGTTGAAATGTCAGTGCAATATAATGCTATATAAGTTTAAGGTAAACATCAATGAAAATCTGTATGTATGTCCCCTTTGTCCTGATCAACACCACCTATAAGTCCTGGGCTTTCCCCCTATCTTTCTTTTGTTCTTGTTGTTGTTGACTTATTTCACTCACAATGGTATCTTCAAACTCTAAGATGAGACATAGGAGATGACTTCATCATTTTTAACAGCTGAGTAATATATACATATATATATATCTATATCACAATTTTCTTATCAACTCATCTGTCTTTGGACATCTTGGTTGCTTCCAAGTTTTACGTATTACAATTTTCATTCCTATAAACATAAGTATACATATATCTCATCTGATAGGTCATTTCCTTTGAGTAAATCCCTGTAGGGAAAGGGCCCACTGTATGGGAAGTCCAGGTCATTATTTCCATGAGAGTCTGAGTAAGTTGACCCCCGAGTTCTCTCTCTCCTAAGGAGACAAGAGTTAGGCAGGTCCCTCCTGATCTCATGAACTTATTATGATGGATGGGCCTTTAAGGATGAGGCACCTTTCTATACATGCCACCCCATCCCTTTTGAACAAAGGCCATGAATTACTGTGTACAGCCAACTTGAAATCCACTGCAAATATCCTGGCTTTGCTCAAACTGCTCCCTTCTCCACTGCCCTGTGGTGCCTATAACTTACCTTTAAAGAAAAATGTTTGCCTATGCATTGTGAGCTCATTAACAGACCTTATATGGTAAGTTTCCAGTTGTGATCAAAGACTTGGTAGGTCAAGATGTAACTATGCACTGTGTGTTGGTTAATGATTATCTCAACCTTCTTTCTGAGCCTTGGGTATATCTACTTGCTTGTATCCCTTAAAAAAACGAATCGTCCTAAGAGGCTTCTCCTGGAGCTGGTTGGTTGTGTGCTTCCCTCCTTCCTCTCCGCTCATGTCACCCTTGTCACCAGGGTCCCCCCCTAGGATCCCCAGGGTCCGCCCTGGTCTCCACTGCCAGTGGCCAGGGAGGCAGAAATCCCTGGGACAACTTGTAAATCCCCAGGAAAGAAATTGCTGGGTCAAAGGTCTATTTCTAGTGTTCTAAGAAATCTCCAGACTGTTTTCCACAAGGATTAGACCATGTTACAATCTCACTAGCATGCAAAAATGCCCCCCATCCTCTCCAACATTTGTTAATGTCCTTTCTGATGTATGACAATCTCATAGGTGTAAAGTGGTATCTCCTTACTTTCTTTATTTGCATTTCTCTGTTAATCAGTGACTTTGTACACTTTCTCATGTGTCTGTTGTCCCTCTGGACCTCTTCCTCTGTAAGTTTGTCCATGTCCTTGCCCCATTTTCTAACAGGGTTGCTTGTTTTTATGTTGCTAAGTTAGTTTACTGAGTTCTTTTTATAGTTTGGTCATTAGTCCTTTATCTGAAATGTGTTGTATAAAGGTCTTCCATTCTGTAGGGTATCTGTCTGTTCCACTGATGGCACTTTTTAGTTTGCACATGATTTCCAGTATGATGTAGTCCCATTGGTTTATTTTTGGTTTTGTTATCTTTGCTGTTGGATATGAGTATTTGAAGACATTTCTTTTAAAAAATTTTTAACTATATTTATCTAATTTCATAAGACAGAGAGAAATTGATGAAGAAAGGTGGATGGAGAAAGAGAAACAGAAAAACTATAATGAATGGTACTCTGACTTCATTCTTTATCTCATATAGAATTCTCTTTCATAAAGTAAATAGCTAAAAAAAAGGTTGAAGAGGAAATTAGTGAAAGTTTTCAGAGTTAAATTTAGAGAAGAAAAAGAATGGAAAGTAAGGAAGAAAGTATAAGTTACTGAAATTAGTAAAATATTTAAAATCCTCCTCGATGAGTCCCATATGACAAGAAGGGGGAATATAACACAATAGCAGTATTTGAAGAGATAATGATTAAGAAATTTTCCAAATATATATATATGCATATATATAGTATAGTATATATATGTGTGTGTATATATATATATAGTATAGTACATATATACTGTATGTATATGTATATATAGTTATGAATATGAATGAGATTATCTACACAAGGACATGGATGAATCTCAGCAAAATAATGTTGAGAGATGAGATATGCCAAATTCAAACTATACATACTAATGATTTCTGTCATAAAAAAATCTGCATCAGATGAAATTCTATATTTTAAGTATACACACTTGGGTGATTAGCCTAATGAAGGAAGAGTACCATTCTGATACAAAAGATACTGAAGGTTTCAGACACACAAATTTTACACTCTACCTGCTAGGCTATCTCACCATTGCTTTTCAATTGTATTTAATTCCCAGCCTAACACTGACTAGAAAATAGCAACAAATGAAGCAACCTGACCTGAAAATGAAAGTCTCCTTCTTGATGAAACTGGGTGAGCTGACTAGCCAGTTTGAAACATACCATTTCTGGACTGTAGTCTGAATAAAGTAAATATTTGTGCTATTCAAGCACTGAAATTGATAATATTCTAAAGTAGATCTTAATATAAATACCTACATACTCAATTATATTATTTCTAGAAACCTGGTAAATCAGTGTCTCATACCAAAGCAAAAATAAATATTATAACATTAAAAGTACAATGATTAAAAATAAAATACTAAAATGAAAAAGAATTTTATGCACCTAAACAACTGATGGCAAAATTTTAAGCAGTCAGCAACATCATTTTATATGCTCTAACTCCAGTGTCACGATGGACAGAACTGCAATGCAAAGTAAACAAAACCAATTTAGTTTATGTCTGTAATACACAAAAAGTTCTTACAATTGGTAAGTGAAACACTGTAAAAATAGTGAAGAACACTATATTAATATAGATTCTTCAGTGCAAGCCATAAGAATCAACTCTAGTTAACTCAAATAGAATAAATTACAGGGAGAATATGAGAAAGCTAAAAGGAAGTAGACCAAATACAGAAAAGATTACAGAAGTAGTTGCAGCAGAAACAACTATGGATATTCTCCAAGTGCTGCCATTAAACTAAATGAACAGTCCCCTGGAATTTACTGAGGTGGAGAAAGGCACAGAGAAGTGTGCTGTCAGGAGACACACTTTTAAAGGATTTAACAGTAGGAGAAGCAATCTAACAATGAGGATGTTGCTGAAGCCTTAAGCTATCCTACTGAATGGTCTTTGATGGGCCTGGCCTTGAGAATTACCCTTCTTCTTCTAGCGTTTGCCCTTCTTCCTTAGCCAGTCAACAGCATCAGGTTGAGCCTGATGTCTGCTTGTTGCTGGCTTTGAAAGTGACTGGGATCCATGTGGATTCAGTCGGCTAGGAAGGATCATCAGTTTCCCCAATAAATGGGTACTCACGGGATGCACCACGAGAAGGTCGATCCAATGCATCCCAGAATTACCCTAAATAAAAGTATCTGCATTTATATTGTTAATTTAGTCCACCCTGCCCAGAGCACTCCTTAGGTAATTCAATTTCTCTAGCATAGAAAAGACTTTGATGTTAGCAGCTAATAGTTCAGCAATTAGGCTCATTTTGACTTTATATTTTACCTTTCAAAATTCAAAACTCTAAGGAAAGTCTGGCTGGCACAGTCCCATGATCTAATATTATGTCCCTCCAAAACTGCACAGAGAGGTCATTTATATACCCCACCAAAACTAAGACAGTTGTATACTATTACCAAAACAAAGCAGAATGGAAGCCAGGATTCCAGGATATAACAAATATCTACTATATATGAACAGGTAATCCATAAATAAATTATAAACAATTAAGAAACTTTAAAAAATCTCATGGTTAAGCGCATGTGGTGCGAAGTGCAAGGAACAGCAAAAGGATTCCAGTTCGAGCCCCCGGCTCACCACAGTCGCTTCACAGGCGGTGAAGCAGGTCTGCAGGTGTCTATCTTTCTCTCCCCCTCTCTGTCTCCCCTTGTCTCCCCATTTCTCTCTGTCCTAACAATCACAACATCAATAACAACAACAATAATAACTACAACAACAATAAAAAACAAGGGCAACAAAAGGGAAAATAAATAAATATTAAAAAATAAATAAAAAAAAATCAACCTCACTGGGACAGAATGCAATAAAGACTTTATCATCTTTTCCTTTTTTTTTTTCCCCACCAAGACCACTGCACTTAGTAACTGTACTTACTATGGTTCAGGGGATTGAACCAGAATCCTTATGCTGGTCCTTGTACTTTGTACCACGTGCACTTAACCTCCTGCGCTACCGCCCAACTCCCCAAATATGCTTTCTTAAGAGTCAAACATAAAATTAATATTGTCCAAAGCAGTGGCTAAGATTTCCTTCCATGTTAGTGGTTTTGAAATTTCAGTTATCTTAGAATCATTACAAAACTGCCTCTCTATTATAGCATGTGACTTTACTAGATGTGCCACTACCTAGCCTTTCACCTCTCCATTGTATTATATTTAATGTAGTTTGCTGCTTTTTTTTTTTCAGAACACTGCTTAATTTTTGTTTATGGTAGTGCTGGAGATTGAAGTAATACCTTGGAGTGTCAGACATGAAAGCCTTTGTGCATAAGCATCGTACATCTCCCTTGACCTACTATGGCTTCTTGGAAAATGTAAAATGGACTAATCACTAAGAAATGTAATAGAGGGAAAATTTAGTACATCTTTCATTAATAGTGAAGAAAATTTAGGTAAGGAACTTAATAATGGGATACATTGCAACACTTATATACAGTAAAGAGGGAAAGCAGTTGAGTTGAACTAATCAAGTTGTACATTTGTATGTTTGTGTAGAGTATGTACATAAGTCTAAGTGTTGTGTCTTTCAAACCATTATTTTGGAAAATACATTGCACAAAGTAAATGCAGACAAAATACTCCTAAAGTAACTATATTATATGCAACATGTATTTAGAATATTTTGGTTTCAGTAACCAAGCATTTTTCTTTGAAGTTATTTATTTACTTATTTATTTATTTTAATATTTTATTTATAAAAAGGAAACATTGACTAAACCATAGGATAAGAGGGGTACAACTCTGCACAATTCCAACCACCAGAACTCCATATCCCATCCCCTCCCCTGATAGCTTTCCTATTCTTTAACCCTCTGGGAGTATAGACCCAAAGTCATTGTGGGATGCAGAAGGTTGAAGGTCTGGCTTCTGTAATTGCTTCCCTGCATTAATTTTAAAAGACCTATTAGAAGATAAATATGAATGTAAAGTAAAAAGATAGAAGTATCTGTACTGTTGTTGGCAATAATAATAATAATAATAATAATAATAATACTACCAAAAACTGCTTTAAAATTCCAAAATCTAGGACTGGGAGATGACTCACCCAGCAGAACAGACAGTGAGGTCCTGAGTTTGAGTCCTGACACCACATGGGGGCACCATGGACAGCAACAGGGTAGCTTCACAGATGGTGGAAAGGCATTTTGGTCTCTTTTCTCCTCTGGATTAATAAATAAATATCAAAAATGTGTAATGAAAAAAGCTTATATGCTACTCAAAAATCACTTTAAATGCCTCAAAAACAACAAAATTAAAAAGCTAAAAGCAGGATGGTCAATCAAAATTACACACTTTAAAGGTTTTGTAAAAGCACACTTTTAAATGAATAAATTATTAAAAGTTCTAATCAATTAACATTTACATACCTTAGAGCTTACAATGTAGCAGCCACTATTATAAGCATACCATAGGTAAATTCATAAAACTCTCATAACTATGTGGCAGCCATCATTAAGCCTATTTTACAAATGAGGAAACTGAGACACACAGCCTGAGATCATATGGCTGGTAATTAGTGAAGCTGAGATTACAATCCAGGTAGTCTAATTATGAAGACCCAGATCATAATTCCAAATTATTTTGCGAGAAAACTTATTTCATATATTAATATTTGATAACAATTTTGAACTTTAAAGTTTACAAATGGCTATAACTTAGGGAGTTAAAAGTATAGCAGGGGTAGATAGCGTAGTTATTATGCAAAGATGCTCTCATGCCTGAGGCCCCAAAGGCCCAGATTAAATCCCCTGCGCCACCATAAATCAGAGCTGAAAATGTTCTGGTAAAATAATAATAATAATCAGAAGTATAAAAATAAATCAGTACAGATAAAAAATAGAGAGAGGCAGGTTGGGAGTATGGCTCGACCTGTCAGTGTCCACATTCAGCAGAGAAGCAATTACAGAAGCCAGACCTTCCACCTTCTGCATCCCACAATGACCTTGGGTCCATACTCCTAGAAGGTTAAAGAATAGGAAAGCTATCAGGGGAGGGGATGGGATATGGAGTTCTGGTGGTGGGAACTGTGTGGAGTTGTACACCTCTTATTTTATGGTTTTGTCAATGTTTCCTTTTTATAAATAAATTAAAATAACTTTTCCAATACAAAACTTGAGCGGAAGAGATTTCCATCATAAAATTTATTACAAAAAAACATGTGGAGGATGCGAAAAGACAGAGACTATAGTGTTTATTTAAAATGCATTTGTCATCAAGATGCTGCTTAACTAAGCAAAACATGAATGTTATTTAAGGGGGAAGCAATCTTTTTTGTCCCATCAGGATTATCATTGGGGCTCAGTGCCTGCATGACTACATTGCTCTTGCTCTTGGTGGTAGTTTACTCTGCTCTAGATAGAAAGTAAGAGACAAGGCATGGAGACAGAGAGATACAGAAAGGAGAGATATCACACCTGCCAGCCTCGAGGCAGCCATATTTTTATCAGTGTTTAGGTCAATGACTGACTTTAAAATCTTAATATTTTTAATCAGAGAAGAATATGATTGGGACATGTTTAAAAATTATATCTATATGACATTCACAATATAAACAAGCTTTTTTAGTGCAACTTTCTTTTTCCATGACACTATAATTACTTTATTTCTCAAGGAAACTGCCATTGACCATATATATATAAAACTAATATATATATTAGTTTTAAAAAAAAAGAGCTGGGGGGAGTGGAGAGAGGACAGAAGACATAATGCTTTAGGCATCAGAGGTCCCAGATTCAACCCCTTTATCACCATAAGCCAGAACAGAGAAGTACTCTAACAAAAAATAAAAGAAAAAGAAAGAAAAGAGAGAAAAACAACTAGGTAGAATGTGATCATAGCATATCTAAAATACACTATAAAAGAAAAAAGGGGGTGGGCAGTGTCACCTCAGGTTAAGTGCAAATACTGTCATGCCTAAGGATTTGGTTCAAGCACCTGCTCCCTGAATACAATACAGTGGGGACACTTCAGGAGCATTGAAATAGGTTTGCAGGTCTCTCTGTCTCTCTCTTTCTCCCCCCTTCTCAATTTCTTTTTATTTTATTTTATTTTATTTATTTTACTAATGAGAAAAATAGGAGGAGAAAGAGCCAGACATCACTCTAGTACATGTGCTGCTGGAGACTGAACTCAGGACCTCATGCTGAAGAGTCTAGTTCCTTAGCCACTAAGCCACCTCTCGGGCCACTTCCTTCTCAATTTCTGTCATATATAATAAAAATTTAAGGGGGTCAGGCACAGCAGGTTAAGTGCACATGGCACGAAGTGCAAGGACCAGAGGAAGGATCCCAGTTTGAGCCCTAGAGGCAAATAAAAAAAATTCACCTCTCATTTTTGGTCGTCAGACTTAACAGAACAGATAGAGCCTCCTTTGAAAATGCCTTTATCCGATTAACTTATCTTTAGTATCATTCCTCCTTTTATCTAGTCATTAAATGCTTGAGTTACTCAAGGTTAAGACTTAACATTTCTCTTGAACCCTAGACATGTTGGTCATATGTTAGTCAGTATTCCATGAGACTATTTAATAAACTTAAATTTAAAATGTAGTTTGTAGCCTGAAGAGGTGGCATGGTGGATAGAACATTAAGCTCTAAAGCATGAGGTCCTGAGTTTGATGCCAGCATCAAATGTGCCAGGGTGATTGCCCTGCTTTGCATTTGTGCTCTTTTCCCTTAATAAATAGCTCTTTTTTTTTGTTTGTTTTGTTTTGGACTCAAAAAATCCATGCTCAGGGACTTCTGGAGGCATGGATATGGATTTCAGATTGCACTCTGATAAACTAGAAAAAAAAAACCTGAAAACTCAACAAAATACAACAGGATCTCTCCAGAAACTCACTAAGTCACAGCTACCAAGTTGTGGTTGCAGTTGCTACTAAGATTTTATCCTGTCACCAATGTGTACAGGGACCTCACCTCTCCAGAGCCCTGCCCCATTAGGGAAGGAGAGAAAACAGGCTGGAGGTATGGATCGACGTCAATGTCCAGTGAAGAAGCAAGTACAGAAGGCAGACCTTCAGCTTTCTGCACCCCAGAAAGAATTTTAGTCCATATTCCCAGAGTGGTAAATGTTAGGGGCTCTGAACTCCAATTCCATCAGGACCCAGAGAGAGAAGAGGAAAAAAAAAAGTGGGGTGGGGGGATAACACTCAGAAGTATTAGGTGTGACTCAGAAAGGAAGAGAAGGCAAGACCACGAAAAATATACAAATATATATATGTAGATAGTTATAGAAATAATAGTCAACCCATATCTGTGATCTTGAGAGAACTAAAGCAGTTTCTAATGGAGGGAATGGGTACACAGCACTCTGATGGTGAGAAAGGTGTGGAATTATAACACTGTTATAATATTAAATCACTAATAACATAAAATAGGCATTCTATATAAAAATAATTTTAAAAAATGTCATTCTGCTGTTAGTGCAGTAACTCAGAGGGCAGGATGTGGGACTTAACACACATGAACACCTGAGTTCTACCAATGAGTTCACATTGCATATGACTAAGTGGTACTCTTATCTTTTATAAAATAAAAATTTAAAAAATAATTAAAAGTGGTAGTGCAGCAGGTTAAGCGCACATGGCACTAAGAGCAAGGACCAGCCTAAGGATCCTGTTTGAGCCCCTGGCTCCCTACCTGCAGGGGAGTCTCTTCACAGGCGGTGAAGCAGATCTGCAGGTGTCTTTCTCTCACCCTCTCTGTCTTCCCCTCTTCTCTCCATTTCTCTCTGTCCTTTCCAAAAACAATGATAACAACAACAATAACTACAACAATAAAACAAGGGCAACAAAAGGGAATAAATAAATATTAAAATAATAATAATAATAATTAAAAGTTTGGACCAGGAGGTAGTGGAGCGGATAAAGCATGGCACTCTCAAGCATGAGGCCCAAAGTTCAGATGTGTCAGAGTGATGCACTGGCTTCTCTTTAATTCATATATAAAAATAAATAAGATTTTAATAATAAATTAATTTTATCATTTACACTTGGAACTATACGTGCTTAATAGACACCAATGGCTTGTGGCTATGCATTAGATAACACTAGTATAAAATATTTACATCAAAAAAGTTCTGTTTTATCATGTTGCTCTGTACCATTGCCCTAAATGATTTGTTGTTTGTTGTTGTTGTTGTTGTTATTTTTGGTGACTCCACATGCAAAATTCCACTAATATCAGGCTGACTCATATTCTTTTTATTTTTTTATATAGAGAGGGGAGATAGTGAGACCCAGAGGAGGGGAAGTACACCACTCCACCATCCATAGAGCTCCCCCGTTGCCTTGGCTCTCCCATATAGTGTCAGGGTTTGAACCCAGGACCTTGTGTATGGTAAGGTGTACAGTGAGGTAGCACACCTGATAGCAGTCTTTTGGCTTCTCACTGAGTGATCTTATTCATGTTCATGTTGTTATCATCTCTTTGCATAAGATCCACACATTTGTACTCTCTACATAGATTTCTTTGAATACAAGACCCATATAGTTAAATATTTAACTTTTCCATGTGGATTCCCAAAGGTTCGTAAATCTCAATGTGCCCCACATGTTAACAGGAATAATCCATCTTTGTCTCTAAGTTTAATTTTATTTACTTATAATATTTTAATTTAATTTAATTTAATTTTAATGAGAGCGATGCCAGAGCACTGCTCAACTCTAGCTTATGGTGGTCTGGGAATTAAACCTAGGACTGAAGATTCTCAGGCATGAAAAACTTTTTTGCATAAATATGCTGCATCCCCAGTACTATAAGCCCAATTTTAGAATGTTTTCTATTATACTAATGTTAACACTATCTAACACAAGGTGCCTTTAAGGAGGTGATGAAGATTAAATAAAGTCTTGAGGATGGAGCCTTGATTTGATACATCTGGAACTCTTAGAAGCGGCTAGAGTCCTTTCTCTACCATGTGAGGACTCAGTGAGAAGGCTGTAATCTTCAGAATCTTAGGAGGACCTGGACATGCTGGCATACTGTTCTCAGACCTAGAACTGTAATACATTCTGTATGATAGCCCAAAGTTCTTCCAACAGCCAAAAAAAAAAAAAAAAAAAAAAAAACCAAAACCAAAAAAAACCCTATATATCCTGGTTTATCACACCTCTACTCCATACCTTTGATATTCCGCGCCGCCCCACCCTCCCTACACAGCCTCAGTCTCAATGTCCCATATGCAGTTACAGGAACATGTCAGACAGAATTTCACCTTCGAATCTGTTTTACCTTTGTGTGGAATACTCTTTCCTTACTCTACGTTTTCTTTATAGTGGGGTCAGCCTATGAAAAAATTTGCCACCTTTGTTTAACACATATACCTCACTCTCCCTTCCTTAGCAATACCAGCATGGTGTGGTGTGGTGTGGTGTGTGGTCAAGACCTCTCATCACATGCATGATTTCATCACTTCTGGACCACTTTTGCATTCAGATAGCTATGGGGATAGACACCACAACACCAGAGCTTCCTCCAGCACTACAGCACCTCACAGGAGGATGGCCCAGTATATAAATATACCTTGCTTATTGTCTCTCAAACTAAATTGTGAGTATCCTGAGAAAATAATGCTCATCTTACTCACCGCAATAACCTCAAAACATAGAACATCTCATCCTAGATGCTTACCACTGCCAGACAATGTTTACATCTAACTGCCACTGAATTAGCTTTTGAGTTAAAAGTATCACAGACAACAGCTACTAAGACAGTACTCCCCTGGCTGAAACACTACTACTCAAATGACCATCCAGCTTCTTATGTACATCCAGCTTCTTACGTATCTTACCAAAGCATAAGCAGGGCTTTCAACACTTGTGATATAGGTGTCCAGAAGAAATTGACTCCAGCTATTTTCCAACTATCTTTAGTTAGATTACTTTTTCAGCATAGAAATGCTGTTGGGTTTCCTCTGAACTTCATAACAAAATTTTCCAGCTATTTTAAAGTTGCATCTGGCTGTTTTTCACCATTTAATAGTCATGCTTGAATCTACCCAAGAACCTATTATTGCCTGTATAGTGCATTCAAGTGCAATTCTATGTCTCCATCTTTGCAGTAGAAATAATGACCATGAAGATTTTTTTTTTGTGAACTGCTCACTTTCAGATTTCTTCATACTATTTCCAAACAGTCCTGTAAATTCTTTGATAATACTTCAAGGGTTGGGCAAAAGGATGTTTGTCTCCACCAGTAAGACTTTGTTTTCAATGTTGTGGGTTGTGGTTGAGTATGCAATATCATGGAGTGGCCTCTAGGTTCAATTTTATTTATTTTTTTAAATTTGATTCCACTTCCTTTTTTTTCCCTCCAAAATTTGTGAGGGAGTCTAGACAAGAGGAAGAGGAAGGATACCAAATGACTGCTCCCCCATTGAGGTAGAGCTTTCTACCTTTTGCCTTCCATAGTGCACTCATGTGGTGCTGGGGCTTGGTAAGGTGTGTGCTCTCCCAGATGACCTCTCAATTCCAATTATATTTTTAAAAACCCCAGGGGGAAAGCATTGCAACTGGTGAAGCAGGGCTGCAGGTGCCTCTCTGTCTCCCCTACTCTCGATTTCTAGCTGTCTCTATCCGATAAATATAATAATTTTTTTTAAAGTGATGGAAGAAGCCATTCATCTTTTGCTTGTTGGTTTTGACACAGGTCTCTGGGTGGAATTCAAGTCAAAAATGAATTCTGTTGCGGAGAGTTGGGCGGTAGCGCAGCGGTTTAAGCGCACATGGCGCAAAGCGCAAGGATCGGCCTAAGGATCCCGGTTCGAGCCCCCATCTCCCCACAGGCGGTGAAGCAGGTCTGCAGGTGTCTGTCTTTCTCTCCCCCACTCTGTCATCCCCTCCTCTCTCCATGTCTCTCTGTCCTATCCAACAACGACATCAATAACTACAACAATAAAACAAGGACAACAAAAGGGAATAAAAAAAGAATGTGAAAAAATGAATTCTGTTGCTAAGAAACCTGCAGAAGCACTGTAGTATTTTATTTTATCCCTTCAGTAGGCCCGCACAGGCGAGAACTACCTTTGTTTTAATGGAAACAGTGGAAGTTTTGACAATTTCAATCACAGAGAAAACGTCCCGGTTGTGTTGGGTGATTGCTCTCAGCTTATTCTCTGGTGAGCGGCTCTGCTTCTAGGTCGCAGTGATTTGCAACTGACTGACACTGAGAACCTTCCCGAAAACAATACGGTGTGGCAACTATGCTCCCTGCTCACCTTCAAACGTCTGCGCTTTGAAAATAAAAGGTGTCCTGGGAGGCGGGGGACACGCCCACGCACTGCTGCGGGACGAGACTGAATCTCGGGTTATGCAAATGTGGCGCCACAGGGCCGCAGCCGCGCAGGCGGCTCTGAGGAAACCTGCTTCCCCGCAGGCGCAGGCCCCTGAGCGAGTGCGGGGCGTTGCCAGGAGCCGCAGCCTCCGCTAGGCCTCGCCATTGGACGCGCCTCACCCGCAGGCCGGAAGCGCCTGCGGGTCTGATCGGGAAGCTGCAGGTTATCACCCACAGGAGTGGAAACGACCGGCGACTCCAGCCTGGCCCTGGGTACCACGCGCCTGAGGGAGAAGCGGCCCTATCGCCCCGCAACATCTCGCGAGATCTCGCCAGCACACCCCAAGTCCTGCGAGTTCAGAACTTGAAAGAAAAAGAAAAAAAAAAAAGAGAGAGAAAGAATGAAAAAGAAACGAGCGGGCGAGAACCCCTGAAGCCCCACGGCGGCAGATGTCGCGGGAGCATCAGCTGTGGACGAGCGCCCCAGCGGGGGCCTGCCTGCCTGTCCTCAGGCTGCGCGCCATCCGCTGCCAGAGCTCCCACTCACTGACGTGCAGTCACAGTCCCAGCGGAGGAAAAAAAAAAAAAGGAGTGGGGTGGGGGTGGAGGTGGGGGGGCAGCTCTTCTTCTCCGTAGAGGGGGCGGAGGAAGGAGGTGGGAGGATGGGAGGAGAGCGACGGAAGAGGAGGTAGCGGCGCGGAGGTCTTCCTGGCCACGGCAGCGAGGCGGCAAGGCGGCGAGGCGGTTCGTCATCGCGCCTGCTCCGGGACCGCGGCGGTGCTGGTGTTGCCCGCGCCCGGCGGCACCGCCTGGCCAGACGCGATTTTTCCTCCCGCCGGCCGCTCTCGCGTGGGGTCGCGCAGGAGCCCGGGAGGCCCTAGGCGCACAGGGAGCGCCCGCCGCGCGCCACTGCGGGACCGAGGGTGGGCGGGCCGGAGGGGGCGGGGCGCCTGGGGCCCCGCCTCCCGCGTGCTGCCGCCGGAGCCGCCGCGGTCGCAGCCCAGCGGAGCCTTTAAACAGCGGGGCCCGCCCCGTGTCCGCTGCACTCGCGCGCTGACTCGGCTGCTGGCCGCGTTCGTGCCGGCCCGGGCTAGCGGCGGCGGCGGCGAGCGAGCGGGCGAGCGGGCGGCCGGCCGGGAGAGCGACTCCCTCCCACTGCGTTGCAACCGCGGCCACCACCGGCTAAGGGGGAGGAAAGCGCGGAACAAGCGACGTCTGCCAGGCTGTCCGGGTCCGTCGGGGGTCAAGCAGTGATGGAGCCGGGGCCCACGGCGCCCTCCTCCGGCGCTCCGAGGGTGGCCGGTGTCGGAGAGACGCCGCCAGCTGCCGCCGCCTTTGCAGCTGCTGGAGTAGACCTGCCCGGCACCGCCGTGCTCTCGGTGCCGGATGATGCTGCGGCCACGAGCCGCGGCGGCGGCGGCGGCGGCGGAGGAGGAGGAGGGGTCCGCGGTGAGGGCGCCGCGGCAGCCGGGGACGGACAGGGCAGACCCCTGGGGCCCACCCCGAGCCAGAGCCGCTTCCAGGTGGACGTGGTGTCGGAGAATGCCGGGCGGGCGGCGGCGGCCGCCGCGGCGGCGGCAGCCGCGGCTGCAGCGGCCGGTTCTGAAGCTGGGGGCAAGGAGACCCCGGCGGACGGGAAACCCAGAGGCGATGGCGGGCCGGCCAAGGGCAGCGAGGAAGCCAAGGGCCGCTTTCGCGTGAACTTCGTGGACCCGGCCGCCTCGTCGTCGGCCGATGAGAGCCTGTCCGAGGCGGCGGGGGTCGGGGGTGAGGGGCCCAACGTGAGCTTTCAGAACGGCGGGGACACGGTGCTGAGCGAGGGCAGCAGCCTGCACTCGGGCGGCGGTGGCGGCGGGCACCCCCCGCACCATTACTACGACACGCACACCAACACCTACTACCTGCGCACCTTCGGCCACAACACCATGGACGCCGTGCCCAGGATCGACCACTACCGGCACACGGTAGCACAGCTGGGCGAAAAGCTGCTCCGGCCCAGCCTGGCCGAGCTCCACGACGAGCTAGAAAAGGTGAGGTTTCCCGGCCCTCCGGCCCAGCCCTCCACCCCCGCCTCCTCCCCACCCACCCGGGTCCGCGCCCACGGGCTGGGCTGGACGTGGCCTCCGGGACTCCGCGGGGGAGGTGGCGGCGAGGGAAACGCACGGCTTGCTGGCATCTCTGCACCTGGCTGTCAGTGGTTGGAGTCGCAGAGGAATGTAACTTAATCTAGAAAAGTTTGTGGCGCGTGAGGCTACTGAACGTGATCCTGGAGAGGGTGCCTCTAATGTCCTGCCCCATGAGGTTAAAATAATCTCCTGTACCCTTTGCTGGCTCACCCTTATTGAATCTGTGACCCGCCCTCCGAATGACAGCTGGGCTTGTGGTCCCCTGGATGCTCTAGGTGGTGGAGACCTCTCTGTCTCTCAGGACAGAATGGAGAGGGAGGGAACACCTACCATCTGTGCCTTTTCTTTTTGTCTTTTGTCTTTTTTTCCTTCGAAAGATTGTATTGCACGACTTAAGGACACCATTAGGGCTCCCAAGAGTGGTTACGTTAGTGTTTGGAGGGGCAAACCTTATCGGAGTGTATTTGGGTTCTATGAATTATTAAAGCCCAATGCCCACATTCTTGAATATGCAGAGGAAAATGGAAATTGTGGGACACACTTTACTGATAATATAACTCCGAATTTTTTAAATATAGATCTTTTGAGAAAGGACTATGTAACAAGTGACAGAAGGGTGTGTTGCAGGTTTTGGAAAAAGAGAAAGAAACATTTTTTCCCTTAGGGAGGATGTCCTATAAGACTATCTGGGGTCACTTAATGAGCAGAAAACCATTCCTGTAAACTCTGTTGATGCCTGTACTTCTATATTTATGACCAGTTAATACCTTTATTTCTTCAGGATTCAAAGTCGTTAGTGATACTATTTTTATTATCTTTTTATTTTATAGAGACAGCCAGAAAGCGATAGGAAGGGAGATATAGAAAGACACCTGCAGCCTTGCTTCACCACCTGTGCAGGTGGGGGACTGGGCACTTTAGCCCAGGTCCTTGTGCATTGTAACTTGCACTTAACCAGATGCGCCACCACCCGGCCCCATTTAATTTTTTTTATTACCTTTTAATTTTTATATTGATATTTTTAACTGAAAGAACAAAAGCTCTAAAAGACAAACTACACTAACTTGTTTATTTTAATTTTTTATTATCTTTATTTATTTGATAGAGATAGAAATCAGGAGGGAAGGGAAAGATAGGGAGAGAGACACCTGCAGCCCTGCTTCACCACTTGGAAAGCTTTCTGCCTGCAGGTGGAGACCAGGGCTCATCCAGGTGCACCACCACCCAGCCCCCTGAACACTACACTGACTTGTTACTGTAAAGGAACTATATTGTTTTTCTTTTCCTTTACTTCCCTTTGTCATCCAGCACTTTTTTTTTTTTTTTGTCTTAAAATTTAACTTTATGGTTAAATATCTGTGGCGCATCTTGCTGTGCTATACAGCTGATCTAGGGCTAGGACTCATGCCATTTATCAAGTATCACAAATAATTATTGAGAGGAGTTTGTTAGATATTGGCTACTTGTCCGTGATGCTATGAGATGATGACATATTTACAAAACAGACACCGATTCTATCATGGCATAAATTGGTCAAATAGTTGGAAAAATAACAGTTTAAAACTGGTTTTGGGGGACCGGTTGGTAGCCCAGCAGGTTAAGCGTACATGGCAGAAGCACAGGGACCAGCATAAGGATCCCAGTTCCAGTCCACGGTTCCTCACCTGCAGGGGGGGTCGCTTCATAAGCATTGAAGCAGTTCGGCAGGTGTCTGTCTTCCTCTCCCCGTCTCCTCGCCTCTCTCCATTTCTCTATTCCTGTCCAATAGTAACAACAACAGCAACAATGAAATACAAGGGCAACAAAAATAGAAAATGGCCTCCAGGAGCAGTGGATTCCTAGTGCAGGAAACAAGCCCCAGCAATAACCCTGGAAGCAAAAAAAAAAAAAAAAGCTCCCCCCCCCCAATTCCATGAACGAGAAGTATTAAGATGCTAGTGAAAGAGTCAGGTGATAGCTCACATAGTAGATTGCACCACATGCGAGGAGCTGACTCTGGTCGAATTGCTTCAGCACCCTATACATACACACCCCCAATGAGATGCTAATGAAGATATAATATGGCTTGATTCTAATTGGGAGTTTTATAAAGGTCTTTAAGAAGTGTGACATTGAATGCGAGGCCTGATTGATAAGTTGATGATAGGGCAGAAAAGTATTTAAAAACTGAAAGGCACAAAACACCTGAAGGTAAGGGGGTAAGGAAGGTGGAAAAGAGTAGTATGCCCAAAGAATCTAGAAGTGGCTTATATAGATTTTACTACAAACGTAGTAGACGCTACTTAAGGATTTTCTGTGAAGAAACATGTTTTAACATCTCTGGCTGCTGGTTGTATATTGAACTCACAGTGGCATGAATAGAATCAGGGAGACCTAAGTTATTACTGTGGTATATGTTAAATATCTACTTTTTAAAACAAAAAAAAAAATATTAGAGAACCAGAGCATCACTTTGGCACTTGGAATACCTAGGGTCATACTCAAGACCTCATGTTGGAGAGCGTAATGCTTTATCCACTGTGCCACCTTAACTGATTTTTTAACTGCATGTTTCCTATATGCTTAGAAACTATATATAATAATATGCTAATTAAACTGGTTCTATGCTGAAGTGAAATGAATACCAACTTAGTTACTGAAATACTTCTTGTTCACCAATGGCAGCTCTATTTTAAGTGCTCAAAACCTAACAATGGACAGACATAATGCAATCAGGGAGCTTTCATTGTGTAGTGATAGGAGATAGCCAAGAAGGATCCAATGTAACTTCTGTGAAGAAGATTGATAGAAGGTGGGTAATTGTGAAGAGTAGGGATCTTGCCATTCAAGTACCTGAGTGAGGGGAAAGACATTGTAGGCAGAGGAACTTGGAATCCCAGGACCCTGAGATGAGAGTATGGTTCATCTGATCAAGAAACAAGAAAGTCAGTAGGATTGAAATGACAAGGCATAAAGTGGAGGTTAACAAACTAGGAAGCCTTTTAGATGACAGCAACAACTTAGGATGAATGTGTGTTGTGGAGGACCATGGAGAGTTTTGAGCATAGGCTTGACATATCACATAAATATTTAAAATGCCATTCTGCTGTGTGAAAAAAATATACTGTCACAAGGTTAAGAGTGGAAGTTTGGAGATCTACTACAAGTCTCTTGCACTGGTTTAATTAAGATGGTGATAACTTTTACTAAGGTGTTTGCTTTGAGAGGTGTTCAGGTGCTGGAAATGTTCAAAGGTAGAATTGTTGGGATTTGCTGGTGGTTTGGATAAGAAGCATATAGAAAGATTCATGCCAGGATTTCCCTGTTTAGAATGTTGTTGATAATTATGAAATTGGAAAAGATTGGGAAGAGCAATTTTGGAATATGGGCTGGGTTTTGTTTTACAGATTGGTTCCACAGTGGGTATAAACACTTGTAAAATTGTTGCTGCTGGCTTATGAAACAATTGAACTTAAGACAACAGGTTTAATTTACGGCATAATAGTGGGCTCTTACATTCTAGACTTCAGGTAAAGTAATTAAAACCAACAGTTTTTCAAATAGAATACAAAGGCTTGTGGAACTTGTATATTGATTCTCCAGAGTGGAAGCAAAGTGAAGCTAAACAGCAGTAGTATTTGGTACATCAAATTATTTAAGTTAAAAACATACAATAGGGGAGTTGCGCAGTAGCGCAGCGGGTTAAGCACATATGGTGCAAAGCACAAGGACCAGCATAAGGATCCTGGTTCGAGCCCTAGGCTCCCCACCTGCAAGGGAGTGGCTTTACAGGCTGTGAAGCAGGTCTGCAAGTGTCTGTCTTTCCTCCTCTCTGTCTTCCCCTCCTCTCACCATTTCTCTCTGTCCTATCCAACGATAACACCAATAACAACAATAATAACTGCAACAATAAAAAGCAAGGGCAACAAAAAAGGGAATAAATAAATAAACATACAATAGTTTTCCATATAGAATACCAAAGTTATCATCTGCCAGTGCTTTTATTGTTCTTCCATTATTTAATACATCCTAATAAACTGTATAAGATGCATTGGATCGACCTTCTCGTGGTGCATCCTGTGAGTACCCATTTATTGGGGAAACTGACGATCCTTCCTAGCCGACTGAATCCACATGGATCCCAGTCACTTTCAAAACCAGCAACAAGCAGACATCAGGCTCAACCTGATGCTGTTGACTGGCTACGGAAGAAGGGCAAACGCTAGAAGAAGTGCTATCTTAAAGCTATTATGAAAAACAGCTGATAAAGAACTTGAGGTTTCCTTATTAGAAGGGGAAATCTAGAAAGCAAAATATAGCTTAATGGAATGTTGTCTCTCTATAAGATTTGACTATACTTTGGGTTCAGAAATTTCTCTTTAAATTTCCACTATCTTTTTTCTGAGCATTTACAAGTTACATGTTTAGTTAAGAATTCAACTTTTGGGATGGTTTGTTGGTTGGTATGAACTAGTTCCTTCGATAGCGTAGCTTCCAACAGTTTGAATCCTCATACCGTTTTTTAAAACTTTCTCACAAATAGGTAACTTGGTAGGAAAGGCTTGAGTAATTAATTGAGTGGAGGAAGACTTAAGGACTTACGGGAACCCTGGCCATCTGTAAACCAGAAAGGAGTGGAAAGGGAATGTGTTCCTTCCTCCCTCCCCTTTCTCCCTCTCTCTCTATCTCCCTCTCACCCACCTACCCATCCACATTCCTTCCTTCCTAAAAAATTTTTATTGGGGGGGATTAATGGTTTCCAGTAAATACAGTTGTTGGTACATATGTAAAATCTCTCAGTTTTCTGCAAAACACTCATCCCTAGCCTAGGTCTTCTCCACCATCAGGAACCAGGACCTAAATGCTTGTCCCCCCAGCCCTTCCACTCCGAGTCCTTTACTTTGGTTCTGTACCTTATGCTTCTCCTCCCTACCCCCCCTACCCCCTGCCTTTTCCCCTTTCCCCTTTCCTTTCCTTTTTTGTTCTAACTGTGGATTCACTAGGGCTTCACATCGGCATGATTCCACCACTGCCAGTGAATTATTTCTGGGTTGTTTTTTTTCTTTCAGATGGGGGGGGGGGTAGGGGAGAGATACCATGTCATTATTCTACTGCTCATAAAGCTTCCCCTTTGCAAGGTGCTCCTATGTCATATCTGGGGGCTCAAGCTGCACTCCTTGGAAGGTGAGCTATCTCCCCGCACCTCAGTTTTCTTGAAAAACTGTAAATATTTCAGATGGGGAAAAAAGAGAGAAAGATTGGCAAAAGGAGATGTAATTTCAGTTGTAAGATAAGTAAGATCTGAGAAGCTAATATAGAACATTAAATATTCTCACTAACAAAAAAAGATAAATGTGTAAGGTGATAATGGTCAATAGCTCTGCAGGGGTGGGAGACTATTCCCAACACACGAGTCATTCTGTTGTACATTTTGAATACCTTATAATTTTATCTGGCATTTACACCTCTGATCCCATAATTGATCTTTTAAAATTACTATAAAAGGAGCTCAGTGATAATTCACCTGGTACAGTGCACATCCTACTGTGTGCAGGGCCCTGAGTTCACATCCTAGCACCACATGGGGGCATCATGTGTGGCAATAAGGAGGCTCATGGATGATGGAATAGAGTTGTGGTGTTTCTACCTTCCTATATCTCCTTCCCTCTACATCTCTCCTCATCTCCCTGTCTCTAAAGGAAAGATTGAAAATCACCATGTGCATCGTGCATGTGCAACATCCTGGGTCCATGCCTCTGCATCACAAAACAATAAAACTAATATCAGAATGCCACTGAGCCATGCATCATAAGACCTAGATCTCCAAATCACAGTAAGCCTTCATCCTTTCCAGCAGTTCTAGGAAGCAATTTTTATATTGTCACAGAAAAATGGCAGGACAACAGCATTTGATGTTTTTTTTTTTTTTTTCTTCTTGGTTTCTGGAAGACCAACTTTCTTAATTTTTCTTCTCTGTTACAGTTTTTCTTTTTTTGGGGGGGGGTCTGATGTCTTGCAGTTTCATCTCAAGTCTTCCTATTTCCATGCTTTATTCTGTCTTTTCTTTGTCTTCTGTCATCTTCTTTTTCTGTATCTTCTATAGACTAGTCACTCCTAATATTTTGACTCTTGCCCACACTGTTTTTCTGAAATCTGGGAATCCACTACTTGATTATTTTTTGCTTCATGTTTCAAAAGCACACTAGAACGATAAATTTATACTTCCCTCAACTCCAAAACAAGACAGTTGAAGCCATCTTTAGTGTTTCCCGTGTCTGTGTCTCTGTGAATAACACTTACTCATATTACACAGGTAAGACATTTATGGGAGTCCTTGACACCGCCACATTTTCTCACTTCCAGTTTATCAAGTTTTGAGGTTTTTTTTTTTTTTTTTAATGATTTATTTTACTTTGTGAAAAAGGCCAGAACAGTACTCAGCTTTGGTTTATTGTGACAAGGGTTAGGCTTAGGGCCTCCAGGGCTCAGCCACAAATTCTAGTGCATATTAACTGCTATACCACCTCCTTGGCTGTTACTAAAATGTATCACCCTTTATCTTTTTCCTTATTCCTTTTTTTCTTTCATTTTCTTCTACATTATGTAGTCACCATTATTTTAAAAATTTAAACAGTGAAATTTTCTTCTGAATTGACAAAGCAAACCTTCTCAAATAAAAGTGTCTGGAACATACTTGATCCCATTGAAGTGTGTATTGAGTCAGTGGAATCTATCTTGCTTAATTTAAGAATTGAGACGAGTCGTCAGTTGGATAGACCTGCAGGTATTTCTGTTACATCCCTATATTGGTCTTCAAATTAAACTTTGAGAAGATAGGTTTTCAGAGTACTAGTCTTATTTTGCAAGATTGTGGTTGCAATGCTACATAACAATTGGCCAGGTTGGGTCTTTTTGAAATAGGTTTTCATTCTCCTTGTCCTTTTTGATCAGGCCAATGATGCGTAAATTCCTAGATGAATTCTCTTATATATATGTACTTTAAAATGTACCCATGTCATTTTATAATATTGTAAATCATAATTAAGTCATGCCCAAAAAAAAAAAAAAGGCCTTGGTGCTTGGTGATTCTTGGGGTTTGAGAACTAGGGTCCTACATGATATTAAGATTCCTAACACTTTGTTATTTTTATGTTGCACAGTACATAGTTATTTTCTTTAATGTGATGATTCTCAACTTTGAAATTCCCTTATATAGAAGATCTGGCTTTATTTATTTATTATTATCATCATTTTGTCATCTCTGGGGTTTAACCATCCAAACTGATTGTTTTTAGGAGGGGGAATACCAAAGCACCTGAGTTTCTTCTAGTGCAGTGGGGACTAAAATCAAACCTAGGCTATACAGATGGCAAATGCAGGCACACTGTCCAGGAGAGCTATTTAGTAGGCTGAGCAAGATCTGGCATTAGATAACTGTATACTGAATTGGAGTAAATTACCACTATTCACTAGCCTGCTGTGTTTCATGACCTCTTTGTAGTCTGAAAATAATAACCTTTCAAACTAGTCTTTTAAAGACACACTTTTACAGATATACTTTTCCGACTCTCATAACTAATAACTTTTAAGGTATGAGTTTTCTAACAATTTTAAAGTGTTATTAAGCTGTTAGCTTGTTGACTTCTGCAAGTGCATTTTGTTGTAACTGTTGATAAGTTAGTAAAGAATATGATGGGCTGCCCAGAGCACTGAGTTCTTTGACTACAACCAACAATTTTGGCTTGGTTTATTATAAAATCACATGGTCAGGCCCTCCACTTTTATCTGTGGTACTTGAGTTTTGGGCTTTGCATTAATGCCACTGGATATTAATAGAGCATTGTTAGCCAGAGCAGATTGGATGTCTTAAAACAATACTTTGTTTTGAAAGAGGCGTCTGTGTGGGGAGCATTACTCTGAATACACCAATCACCGACAGCACGGATAGGAAATGCTGGTACCTTTGGGATGATATAATTGGCTAGCACTTGATAATTTTTTTTTTCAGAGTAAACCCAGCTATTTTGACATCTAAATGAAACATTTTTACTAGTCCTTACTTCAGAATTTTGTTTTTAGGATTTAAATGGCATTTTGGAGTGAACTTTTAACAGTTTTGAAATGTAATTTGGCACTTAGGTCAAAATAAGCTACTTTAAAGCAAATCTATAAATTCTTTTTTATGTTAACAGCTACATGAAATAAAGATTCCTCAGTACTCCAGCTAACAATATGAGTGACTCAATTTGCTTTAATTGAGTACAGGAGATCTGCTTTTATTCTCAGACCACGCTGTTTAACATTAATCCCTACTAGCTCTGCTATAAAAAGCATGACAGTTACTCCTGACAGAGAGGAATCATCATTTCTTAAGCAAAGTTTCAGTGTAAATTGCAAAATATTTTTAGTAGTATGGTCACTAGTCAGTAAAACTAGTTTCTTTGTAGTGTCCCCTGTTGGTTGGATGAAAGTGTGAGTGTGCAGAGTGACAGTGCCAATTTGTGTGTGCAGTTTATTTTCTTTTGTTCAGAGCTAATCTTAAACTCTGCCACTATCAAATTACAGAGTGCTCTGAAATAATCTATGTTGACGATGTTTTGCTTTTTATTTATTTATTTATTTTTGTTGTTCAATATCTAATTCTTTAAACTGAGGACACGGGAAGTTGCAATAAAATGTGTTTTTAATAATAATAAACATTTATTCTATTTTAGCCAGTTTATTACATATTTTCAGTCAAAGTGCAATTAGCATGCAATATCAGTTCCAGGTGTACAACATAATTAATGACTTGATATCAGTATTCACTGTGATCCCTACAGTAAATTATCATTTGTTATCATACAAAATTATAATATTAAGTTTATTTTTTTAATATTTTACCTATTTATTTTCCTTTTTTGTTGCCCTTGTTTTTATCATTGTTGTGGTTATTATTGTTGTTACTGATGTTGTTGTTGCCGGATATGACAGAGAGAAGTGGGGAAAGGAGAGGAAGACAGAGATGGGGAGAGAAAGATAGACACCTGCAGACCTGCTTCACTGCTTGTGAAGCGACCCCCCTGCAGGTGGGGAGCTGGGGGCTCAAACTGGGATCCTTATGCTGGTCCTCAAGTTTCACACCATGTGCGCTTAACCTGCTGTGCTATAGCCCGACCCCCAATATTTAATTTTCTTATACTTGGTACTTCTAAATTTACTCTTAATTCCCCACACCCCTTCTTTCACTCGATAGGACAGAAAAAAAAATAAGCAGGAACGAGGAGATTGGGAGAAAGAGAGACACCTATGGCACTACTTCACCATTCATAAAGTTTCCTCCCTGCAGGTGGGGATGAGGGCTTAACTAGTGGTCTTTGTACATTTTTGAGGAGTGGGGTGGGGTAATGATTTATAGTATAGATCTTGACACATAGTCCTTGTTATGTATAAAGATTTTATTTATTGGCATGAGAAAGAAGAGAACCAGAACATCACAAGCAAATGCCATGCCACACCACATTGGGGAACTATGGACCTCAGGCTCCCTGGAACACATGGCATGTTTAGTTTAACTGGAAGTTTGTATCTTTTGAGCACCTTCTCATCCCCACATCTTAACCTCTGGCAATTGCCACTCTACTTTCTATATCTGCGAAACTGACTTTTCTCTATTTTTTAATTTTCACAGATAGTGAGGTTTTGCAGTATTTATCTTTCTTTATCAGACTTATTTACATTGTATAGTGCCCTTCAGATCCATCCTTGTTGTCACAAGTGATAAGATTACATTTTTAAAGACATATTTATTAACATGAGTAAGAGAACCAGAGCATCATACTGGAACATGCAATTCAAGAGATCATTTGATCATTTGAAAACTTGTGAAATCATTCTCTCAAGTTCGACATCTCCAAAGCCACCAACATGTGTGTGTGTGTGTGTGTGTGTGCGCGCGCGTGCACACGGGCACAATTAAATACTTTTCTTCATGTGTATGTGCCATTCTTACTTTATCCATCATCTCTCCCTGGATACTTAATCTATTGTTTCCATGTCTTGACTTTTATAATCAATGGTATGGCAAAAAATAGAAGTGCATTTATCTTTTTAAATTAGTGTTTTTGATTTCTTTACTCAGAACTTGAGTCCCAAGAGTCCAATACTTTAGCCATAGAGTCACTTCCCAGCCTATTACATGCATTTTCTGAATCAGTATAATGTATTATATCCTTTATTTTGTTAGTGTAGTGGGTGTATCACGTTGATTTGTGGATATTGAGCTATTCTTACATTGTTGGAATAGACCACATTCAGTGAAGGTGTTTGGCTCTTTTAATGCACTGTCAAATTCAGTACTAGTACTTTGTGTTTTTTTTTTTTTTGGCATATGTTCATTCAGTGGTATTGGGTATAGTTTTCTTACGGTGTTCTTGTCTGACTTTGAGATCAAGGGAATGCTGGCAGACTCTTCTTTTTCCTTTTTATCAGTAGATGGAGACAGGATTGGGGGAGGGAGAAACACAAAAAGCTCCACTGATCATGATGCTTTTCCCGCACTGCATGGTGTTTCCAGGTGATGTTAGAGGGCTAGGACTGGGGTCCTTGGGCATGATAAAGTATACTTTACATAGTGAACTCTCTCCTGGACCCAGTTTGTAGCTTCTTGATTGCTCACATTTTTTTTTAAACCCTTTAAAGTTGTTTTGACATAAGACAGAAAAACGGCACAAATGCTAAATGCCTTATTTAATCAAGTAAAACCCTGCATGATTACCACCCAGATCAGGAATATTATTGTTATCCCAGAAGCCCTTTATGCACCCCTTTCTGATCCTCCAAGCCCATGTCACTGTTACCCTAACTTAATCATGATCATTTCTTTGAGTTTTGGTCTTAATTTTTTTAAGTGTGTGTGGTAACAAAGCACTGGTAACAAATTGCAAAAACTCTGTTTGAATAATTACTATCCATACCTCCTGAAAGGGCCTGGGTGTGCAGGTGGATCTTGGCCCCCTGGGGATAAAGAGGTTGTAATGATGACTCTTAAAAGGGGAGAAAGAACCCAGTGTGACCTACAAGTTGATTGAAAGTAGTTGCTACCCATAGAAATTCCTTGGCCTATCTTACTTATCATCACAACTACAGTCACCTCTTCATAAACTTCCAAAGTTAGGTAACACACACACAAGCAGTACACAGTCATCCTCAGATGGATTATGGCTGATAACTAGCAATTCTTTGTACTCATAAGCGGTCTACAGAACTTTCTATATTAATAATTCTACAGGGCAAAATGTATCATAGATATTATAGACTCATTTCCACAAAGCATAGAATATTTTTTCTGAAAATGCTGATGTTAAGGAAGAAACTACCTTGATTTTTGTAAGCTCTTTTTTTTCTAGTAGTCATCACGTAAAGATAAGTTTCGGTATTGTAAGTAGCATTTTCAGAATTGAAATAATCTTAAATATAAAAAGGTAACTTTAAACCAGTTTATTTTTTGATATTAAAACTAAGTTTAAGAGATACAAGCTTTGAGAAATCAATTTAAAATCTATTCACATTAGAAAGGCTTTTAATTATTAAGAATTCCTATCTTTTTGAGCAAATACTTTTTAAAGATGTGCTCATAGGAAGTTTTCATAATTAAAAACAACTAGCAAATAGACTGTTGGTCTTTTTCTTTGAAAGAAAGTTGCTATTTATGACACAATGACAATATCTGATTCCTTTGGTGTGAATTAGGATAGATAACGTAAGGAAATATCCAAGTGACAGCATCAGTATTTAGAGGGGAGATGATCTGGAAGTGAACATGAGCCATCACTTATGACATTAGATACAGAAGGTGTTTAAGGCTATGGTTCTGGTAATGACCATAGTAAGGGAATAGTGAGGAAAGAAAGATGAGTCTGGGACCAAGTTTTATAAAGACACTTACCATTTAGTTAGCAGATAGAAGATAGGAAAGTATATGGTGTTTCAAGAAATGTTTCAGGGAAAATGTGAATGCTCAGCAGCTATAAAAGTCTGGTGAAACAATAAAAAATGTACAGTAGATTTGGCAACAGAGAATTTTTCTGATGTCTTAATACTTAAGACAAATTATACATTGAAGAATGTGTTGTGGTATTTCAGCAAGTTTGGCTAGGCATTGAGAAGGATGCACCAAAAAGTTAACTAAGGTTGAAGGAGAAAAGACCAAGTTGAAGTTGAAATTTGAGTATATATAAGAGAGAAGTGTCCCAAGGAGGTGCAACAGTGGATAAAGTGATGGGCCCTCAAGTCTGAGGTCCTGAATTTAATCCCTGGGAATGGATGTGCCAGAGTCATGGCTCTGATTTCCCCTCCCCCTCTCCTTCCCTCTCTCCCTTTCTCCTCTTCTCCCTTTCCCTCTCCTTCTCCCTGTCATATATGCTCCTTTTCCCATTTTTTCTGTTTTCTCAAAAAAAATGGTCAACTCCTCATGTTTTATCTTTTAAGTTTCTCTTTTCATTCTGTGTCTATAGCTTCACCAGTTAGCTTTTTATTCCTGGCGTCTCTTAAATTCCAGTCATGAATTTTTAAGCTATCCAATAGAACCTTTTAACCGGCTCATGACTCCTCAAATTCAACATGTCTAATTGTTTACTTTTTCAGGTTGACATAATTTATTAGTTGTATTTCTTTCATTAGGAATCTTTTTAGTTACTGAGGATTTAACTATTGGAATCTTCTATTTCTTCCGCTGTTTTCTTTTTCTGAACCTCATCTCTAGTTCTCACCCTCATCTCTAGTTCCTGCTTGGTATACTCAAATTCACAGTGTTATTTTTAGAAAGATTATTTCCCCAAGTAAATCCAAATTAATTTGTTCCACCTCATTTAATATGGTATTGTCAATAAAAACACTTTATTATTTTTTACTTTTTACCCATTCTATAAAAAGCAGAAAATTTTGTGTACCATGTGTTAGCAATATTTATAGTTCACATCTTATATGGTAAATTTTACTATATGCTATTATATAATTTTGTTTGTGTGGACAAAATCGACATAATGGTGATTTTATTTAATTGTATTTGAAAAAAGTGTGGATTCTATTTTAGTCTTTAAGTTCAGGAAATTTATATAGTTAAAAAAACCAGTTTTATTTAAATCTTTTGATTAAAGTATAATGTTTATTTTAACTAGAATTGGATATCAGAGGTTAATAACATTTAAAAAAAAAGATTTAACAACAAGAGAAAAGAGAGGAGAAAATGAGAAGCATAACATCATACTGGCACAAGTAATGCCTGGTTTCAAACTCAGGACCCCATGCTTTAGAATCCACTGTGTCACCTTCTGGGATAAAGTAACAGATACTTTTAAAACAAACATTTAAAAGAACTATTGGAACAGAATAAGACAACAAGCTTTCCATTTATGTAGAACCATCTTTATTTATAAATAAGACTTTATACACCTGGAAAAGATCTTTGTTTTTTAATATAGTTCATTATATGGTGGAAACTTAGCATACTTACTGCTAGCCCTTCAACTTTGAAAATGGCATTTTGATAACACCCACAGCTAAAATGTTATGATGCCCACATGCCTTTGTGTTTTTGAAAAGGCACCCACATCAATACGTGAGCTTGGAAAAAGTATTCTATTAAACCTACTCTTTTTTATTTTATTTTATTATTTTTTATAGAAGCAGAGAGACAAGCAGAGAGCAAGAGAATGAAAGAGACCACAGCACAGAGCTTCCCTTTGCAGGTTGCAGTGGGGCTACACACACGGCAAAGTAGCATACTATCTAAGTGAGCTATTTTGCCAGCCCTAGTTTTTATTTATTTATTTAAAAAAGGAAACATTAACAAAACCGTAGGATAGGAGGAGTACAACTCCACACAATTCCCACCACCAGATCTCTATATCCCATCCCCTCCCCTGATAGCTTTCCCATTCTTTATCCCTCTGGAAGTATGAACCCAGGGTTATTGTGGGATACAGAAGGTGGAAGGTCTGGCTTCTGTAATTGCTTCCCCACTGAACATGGGTGTTGACTGGTTGATACATACTCCCAGTCTGCCTCTCTCTTTCCCTAGTAGGGTGGGTCTCTGGGGAAGCGGAGCTCTAGGACACATTGGTGGGGTTGTCTGTCCAGGGAAGTCTGGTCAGCATCATGCTGGCATCTGGAACCTGGTGGCAGAGAAGAGAGTTAACATACAAAGCCAAACAAATTGTTGAACAATCATGGACCTAAAGGCTGGAAGAGTGTTATAAATATAGTTGATAGTTTTGTGAAACCATTATAAGATAATTTAGTACTGGGAGATAGCTCACTGATAAAACAGCTTACCCTGTACCATGCTCTAGGAACCAGAGTCCAGCTCCTACCTATGTGGAAGCATTGTGCATAGAAGGTTCTGTGGTGTCTCTTCTTCAAGTAAAAGAAAAAGAGTTCATTGTAGAGTTCATTGGGAGCAGTGGAATCACACAGGCATGGCAGTTCAGAGCACCAGGAAGGTGGGGGGGGGTTAGGGTTATAATTTTTCTTAGTATTTGTTTTATAAATTGTGAACTATTAAAAGTGGCTAACATTAAAGTTTTTTTTTCAGCTTTTATATAATCTGTGTTACATCAGTAAAGTTTAAAATTGCAAATTTAATTGGTTGAGAATTTGATTATTTGATTACTTAGCATCATTAAATAATTTAGGCAAATAAGTTTCAAAAATTAAATACATACAAAATTAAATACATTTTTCTTCTTTTATCAGAGTGTCACTCAACTTTGGCTGTTTATGGTGCTGGGCGTCAAACCTAGGTCCTTTGAGCTACTATCTCCTTTGCCCTTATCTAACTTTTTTTTTTTGAAAAGCCAGTGGTTCCCACATGTGCCATTTCACTTTTCCTGGGCTGCTTTTTGATTCAGATGAAAGAAAGAGAAAGAAAGGGAAAAAAGACACATCAGCACTTCTCCCAGTGCTATGGTACTCACATGTGGTACTTGTGTTTGAATCTGGGTCATGTACATGGCAAGGTCTATATCCTACCCTGTGAGTATCTCTCTGACCTGTTCCTAACTTTTCATAATGTTTTATCTATTACTTAAAAGTTAGCAGTATGAAGCGGGTATTGGTTTACTTAGTAGAGTATAACTATTATCATAAGCAGGGACCCAGGTTTAAGCCCCAGCATACCACCTGTAGGATGCAAAGCTTTATGAATGGCGAAGCAGTGCTGCAGGTGTCTCCATCTCTTCCTGTCTTTCTTAGAAAAAGAAAAAGACACCCTCCCCCACCCCACACACACACTGAGTAGTGGATTCATTGTGTAGGCACGGAGCCCCACCATTAACCCTATGCCAGTTAAAAAAAAAAAAAACTAGTAATAGTTAAATAAATGGTGATCTAAGAGCTGATCTAAATTTCTAGTACTTTGAAATAGTATCTAGGAACAAAGCATTAAATAGAATTACATGAGTAAACTTGTTGAACAAATATTAATCAAGGAAAAAGGAAGTTTAGATTGTTTTGTGTGAATTTTACTCTGTGAATAAAATGTAGCCTGGGATGTGACATGGTGGATAAAGCTTTGGACTCTAAGGCATGAAGTTCCAAGTCTAGTCCCTGACATCATATGTGCCAAGAGTGATGTCCTAGTCCTGCCTCTCCCATTAATAAAAAATATCTAAATTTTAAAAGAATAGAACTTAAGAGCTTTAGGGCATCTACATTTATTTTCAAGATTAAATGATAATTCAGTTAAGTCTTATATTTAAAGAGTGATTTTGTGACATTACCTAGTGTTGTGATATGGGTAGAAGAACTAGGATAGTATTATGTGCCTGATTCTGAAGCCAGAATATATGTCTCTTTCATCCTTTTTTCAAATGTATGCTTTATTATGGAAATGGTGATTTACAAGACAGTTGTCACTTGGGTACAATTTCTCATCCTTCTGTGATAGATGTCTGGCTAGCAATTTATGTCTCTGACCTTTCTTATCTTATTTTAGGCACTGGTACTGATTGGGAAATTTACCATGTGCCATGGCTGTATTAGGACAGAGTAAAAAAAGTTGAGAGCGACAGAGAAAACAAAGGTGATGGGGGGATGATAGGGAGTTAGTGGCTGGGCTGTGATGCACCTGGTTAAGTGATAGCATGCATAAGGATCCAGGTTCAAGCTCCTGCTCCCTACTTGCAGAGGGGAAGCTTCATGAGCAGCTATATCCACCCTATATCCACTCCCTTCTTTGACCTATCAAATAGAGAGAGAAAAGAATTAAAAAAAAAAAAAAAAAGGAAATAATGGCCGCCGAGAGTGGTGGATTTGTCCTGTAGACATTGAGCCCTATGATAACCCTGGTGGCAATAAAATGACTCAGACAAAATAAGACATGAAGCAGAAACCTAAGAAGGAGAAAGTAGTTGTAAAATCTGTTTGAATCTGATAAAAATTATAATGGAAAGAACGAGCACTGAGTGAATGCAGATAAGGATAAGTAAAGGAAGAGTTACAGATGAATGAATCTTGGTATTTACTGGAATCTTGTTGTCATAGATTGTAAAGGAAAAATGTTCAAGAGTTTTAAATTGTTAATGGTAAAATTTCAGGTGTAGAAAAGATGCCAGCTAGACAGTGTGAAACTTGGAATCTGAATTGACTGACCTGAAATTTATATTTTTAAAGATTTACATTAAAACTCAAAATTAATGCTTTTGTCCTATTATTTTGAGTTTTCAGGAAAATAAATACTCAGAAATTCTGATACTTGTACTTGGTGCTTTTAAGCGTGGCTAAACTTTAAGTTTTTAGCAAGTGATTTTAAATATTTTTAAGATGATTTACATTTCTTTTTATAACCAGGAGCCTTTTGAGGATGGCTTTGCAAATGGGGAAGAAAGTACTCCAACCAGAGATGCTGTGGTCACATACGCTGCGGAAAGTAAAGGAGTTGTGAAGTTCGGATGGATCAAGGGTGTATTAGTATGTACATACTGACTTACTTTGGGAATGACAGCGTTTTTCTATATGATATTTCTCTACTGTTCAATTTGGAAGAGAAATCTGGAAGACTAAATTAGTAACTTGTAGCTCTTTTAGTTAAGCATGTTAAATATAATAAAGGAAATACAAAGTATTTTGTTAATTGAATCAAACTTTATTACCTCTGAATTATATTTTACAAGCCTTTGAGAAGCCATTAAATTGGGAGCAGGCCAGCAAAGTAGTTCACCTGGATAGTGTCACCATCTGTGACTGATTTCAGCCTGACCCCCACTGCATTGGAGGAACCTTCACTGTTGTATTCCTTCTCTCTGTCTCTCTACCCAAAAAAGTTAGCTTAGAATGATGAATCAGTGGCAGTGACAAAACATAGAAGCATCAGAATCATGGAAGAATGAGCAGGAAATAGAGTTGAAATCAGCTTACTTCCTTTCCTGCTATTCCATCATCTTCTGAAGAGAAACGTATATTTCTGTTTTTCTTTGTGACAGAATCTAGCTAATGTTGATAGGAAAAACCACCTTTCATTCGAAAACACTTAGTTGGCATTGCATATAGGGAAGTAGAGGTAAAATCTCAGTTGCAATAGTTATTATTGGCTGACCAGTGGAATTACAGATCATTTTATTTGCCTGTTCTGGGTTTTAATATTTTAGAAGACTATATTCTTTGTCTAGGGAAATTGTCTTCAAAATGGTTTAAATCATTGAAAAATGGAAGCAATAAACAATTTGTACTGACAAGTATTACATATTACTAGTAGAAATGAAATCATGAGGATGCTATAAAAGAATAAACAAAAATTAAACTTGTTTGCATTGATATAGGAGACAAAAACCTTTTCAAAGGCTGAAATGTTAAAATATTCCTTGTACTTTTCTTGTCTAGTTGTTTCAACTTCAGATAATTGTTATGAGTGTGTATACACACAAAAGGGTTATATATTACATTAGACTCATTAGTATACAGTTAAAGTCTTAAGTTCTTTTTTTTAGTTCTTTTTTTTTTAATTTGCTTTTGTGGATTTTAAGAAAGTATTTTTTACTGGGTAGGAGCAGAGAGAAAACAACAGGGAAGGGGAAGATAGAAAGGGAAACAGACATAAGCACCACTGCTTCACTGCTTGCAGAGCTTTCCTGCTACAGGAAAATTAGGGACATAAACTAGGTTCTTATATAGTAACATGGACACTTAACTAGCTGCATCACTGCCCAGCCCCTAAGCTCACGTGAGATAAGAATTAGATTTAAAACCATTTTATTTATTTTTAAATGTATTTTACCTTTACCACTTTTTGTCTGGTTGAAGTTTTACTCCTATATTATATTTGGTCACATCATCTGCAACTTGATCACTTTTTCCTTACTAGGTACGTTGTATGCTAAACATTTGGGGTGTGATGCTCTTCATTAGATTGTCATGGATTGTAGGTCAAGCTGGAATAGGTAAGTGAAATTTCATATCCATCTGTTTGAGAATGAATAAACACAATAATTGTATGTTCAGGCTTTCAGTCTTGTTAAATTTAAGGAATTAGAATCAGTTTAAGCTAGAGTGAGTGTCCTTTGAGTTAAATTGCTCAAAATGTTGTTTTCTTTTGTTACTCATTTTCTTTTTGAAATGGAATCAGAATAAAATAACTTATAAATGATGATATTAAACAAGTGTTCTTAGTCTAAACAGTTCTGAATACGGCAGATGTAAATAAGAGTATAGTTTTATCTTCAGTCTGTTTTCTTTTTCCCCAAAGGTCTATCAGTCCTTGTAATAGCAATGGCCACTGTTGTGACTACTATCACAGGATTGTCTACGTCAGCAATAGCTACTAATGGATTTGTACGAGGAGGTATATCCAGTCTTTATATGTTACCATTATTGGATTTTGTTAATAAATCCGGGTTTAAAATTATTTTTCACACTAGAAAAATCAATATTTCAGACCTATATTGGCAAGAACTTTGCTACTGAGCACTTTTCTAGCTAGTATAAAGACTGTAAATGTTTATATTCATATATAGCTAGACATGCATGCCTTAAATTATTTAATGTCCTTTGTGCCACCCTAAACGGTGCTTTGGTTGAAATAGGTTATACTCTTTTTTAGATTTTTCTCCCTGGAAATTTGTTTACCCATATGCCAGTTTAACTGGTTACTAGAGGTCTGTGGTTTTATGAGCTCCTCATGAAATTCAGAGGGCCATTTAACATTTAAAATCCTAACTTCAGTACTTTATTTTTTTTAACATTTCCTTTAGGAGGAGCATATTATTTGATATCTAGAAGTCTAGGGCCAGAATTTGGTGGTGCAATTGGCCTTATTTTCGCTTTTGCCAATGCTGTCGCAGTTGCTATGTACGTGGTTGGATTTGCAGAAACTGTGGTGGAATTGCTTAAGGTAATTCACTTTTCTCTTAGTCAATTATTTAGCGCATCTTTATTTTGAGCAATATATGTGCCACTCACTCTACCAGATAATAAGAAAACAGCATTGCACATGAAGCTTAGTGTGGGAGACAGAAAAGAGAAAAAAGTTGTATATAACAAAATATCAGTAATTAGGATAGTTGGGCAACATGAAAAGACAGTAATTACCAAGGAATAGGAGTGACAAGTTCAGGAAAAAGATTCTAGACACAGTTAGCAAGCAGAAGAGGGGATATGGAATACTATGGGCTCTATGGTCTTGGGGAGTATAATATGTTAAAAGAAGGAAAGAGCAATCCAGGAATAGTTCAGTTTTGTTTTTTAAAAAGAGAGAAATAAAGGAGCAAGTCATGAAGGATCTTAATTGTTTTAAATTTGTTTCTTACCTTGATTAGTATTGGGGACCATAACCAAATATGGTTTGGTACCTAAAGATATATCTGCTCATACTCTATAAATACTGGACTTAAGGGGATCAAAATGGGAGCTGGAAGCCACTTAATGTTTTTGGTTTATGTCAGATGCACAAGTACTTGCTACTGCATGAAAAACCCAGATGTTTGGGGAATTTTGATATATATATATATATATATTTTTTTTTTTTGCCTAATCACAACTTCTATTAATATGGCCAGCATTTTTGTACCATTTATTCTTATTAAGTGTGACTGTCAAAACTACTTGAGTTGATGATGAAAAAAAACTCCCTTTTTTAGACTTAATTTTAAAGGACATATAAGCATAAAGATGCACATTTGTCTTATTTGTGAACAGCACAGTCATAAAGTAATTAATAGCAGTGAAGCCTTATCATTGCAATAAAGATTGCATTATTAACATGTAAATAAATAAATGGGTGCTTTTTAATATGACCAAAAAAAAAAAAAAAGGAAAGGAAAAGAAGAAGAAAAAAAAAAGATGGTTGGTAGCAGTCCTCAGTAGGAAGTGATGGCTCTATTAATCAGATGGCCAGTAGACCTCCTGGAGAGATGTATGTGAATTTGGCGAATCTTTTAAAAGTTGAATATGGAGTTGGGCAGTAGCGCAGCAGATTAAGCGCAAGTGGTGCAAAGTGCAAGGACTGGCCTAAGGATCCCGGTTCGAACCCCCAGCTCCCCACCTGCAGGGGAGTCACTTCAAAGGCGGTGAAGCAGCTCTACAGGTGTCTATCTTTCGCCCTCTCTCTCTTCCCCTCCTCTCTCCATTTCTCTTTGTCCTATCCAACAACGAAGACATCAATAATAACAATAACTACAACAATAAAACAATAAGGGCAACAAAAGGGAATAAATTTTTTTTAAAAGTTGAATATAAGGGCTTGATTGATTTTTTTTTTTTTTGTGGGAAATAAAAAGAGGGTTTCAAATATATACCGAGATCTCTGATTTTGACATTTATTTACTTTATTTACTCAAAGCTTTGTGAATATATGATTTTACTACTCCTAGGTTACTTTTCCACTGAATAGACAATGAGAGACAACACTGCTTCACCCAGTAATATGTCACTTTCCATGTGGATCTGGGGTTCAGTATAGTACCATGTGCATGACAAGATATGCGCCATACTCAATGAGTTATCTTTCTGGTCCCTGATATGGGGACATAGCTGTAATGTCATTCTCTGTGAGATAGTGATTGTAAGAATAGTTGGTTTTGGATGTCTAACTTAAGAGTAGGGGCATGTACCTAAGTTAGAACTGGCCAGAATATAGTTGTAGTTGATAGCACTACTCTGGAGTGCATAATACAAACTGAGAAGAGTTATTGAAGGGATATATGCGGTTAAAGCAGTAGAAGTGCAATAGGATTTAGTAGTAGTAAATCAGAAATCTTGAGTGACACCTATAGTTGTTCATGTTGGTTTAGTTGTAACTGTTCTTCCACAGTTGTAGCTTATGGTACATTATATATGAAATCTGAAAGGCATGGCATACATAATTGGTATTGACATCATTAAGAGCTCATACTCTCATTGTTCAATTTAGTAGGCATTTTGATTGTCAGATATTAAACTAATTTTGCTTATAGATTCTTGAGTAGTGTGGTTTTGGACAGTTGCGTCATCTCTTTACCATATGCAGTGTAAAATCAAGAGTTTACTAATCATGTTGAATTTAAAGAACATTTCAACCATGCAACTAAAAATTGTAATGATTATATGTATATAGTTTACTCATCCTATAATTTTTTTTAAAAGCTAGAGAAATGCTCAGCTTTAGCTTACAGTTATGCTGGGGACTGAACTGGGCTACTTGGAGTCTTCAGGCATGAGAGTCATTTGCATTACTATTATACTCTCTCCCCAGATTGTTTACCAGTTTTTGTTTGTGTCATATATAGCAGTATTAATAACCTAATCTTATTATGATGTCATCAGATCCCTAAATAACACTTCAGTATTAAATAATGATTTGTTTAAAGAAACAAAGTTCTGGATGTGAGGGCGATCTGGCTGAGACATCTGTCACCCCATTGATCGCCAGGGTTGATTCGGCTGATCTGGCTTTCTAGGCGGGTGTCCCCTTCCTCCCACTGCTCCATGTATGTCCCTCCCGAAGCTGTGCGCTCGGTCGAAGAGGACGGCCTTCCCTGAATAGAGACGGACCAGTCTTCCGTTGAGGGTATACGAGTAGAGTAGCTGCGCTCCCCTGCTAGAACCTCCAAATAAGCTCTCAAGAAACAAAGTTTTTTGGCTATTTATTAAATGAACATTTGTTCAGTCTCTACTTGAAAGGCCCTATGATAAGATCTAAAATGTTTCAAAATGAGGTTATAGCTTAAAATAACTCATTGCTGATTATATCTGTAATCCTATTTCTAGGAACATTCCATAATGATGATAGATGAAATTAATGATATTCGGATTATTGGAGCCATTACAGTGGTGATCCTTTTAGGTATCTCAGTAGCTGGAATGGAGTGGGAAGCAAAAGTAAGTAGTAATGTTATTGGAATATCTGTAAATATTTAGCATAAAAAGCTTTAGAGATTGTTATGTTTTGGGAACATTGGAATGTATGGTAATCATTTTACTTAATTTATTTTTTTTGTATTATTTTAACCAGGGCTTCAGTCATGAAAGTCTTTTTATACCCATTGTGCTATATTCCACCATCCCAGTAGTACTTTTTTAAGATGTTCAGTTGTCATTGTTTTAGAAATTTATGTGTAAGGTTATTTTCTCATCTCATCACCTAAATTTAATTAATTCTGTGTATGAAGTTGCTCAAATTAGACTATTGCTTTTGTAATTTAAAAGTTTAATTTAAAGATAAAAATGGAGCCTAGTGGGATAGCTCAGTTGGATGTTTTTCTATATATACAACCCAGGTTCAAGCTCCACTACATTGAAGGAAGTTTCCATGACATATTGACTCTCTCTGCCTCTCTTGTCTCTATCATAAAATAAAATAAGATAAAAAAAAATAAAGATGGAGTAGTTAAATTTCAGGCCAATGCCCATATGAGGTTAGAGAGTTACTTAAACTTAGAGATTGTGACTTCCACTACTAGCATCATGTTTTTTAAATACTGAAGTCATATATTAACCAAAAGGCAGAGTGATGCAAAATATTTTTGAGTCTTTGAGAGAATATGCCATAGCATAGCTTTAGCTTCCCAATTAAGTGATAATGACAAAGATGCTGTTGAAGAACTTAAAATGTGTTTTTTAAGTTTATGAAGTCACCTATTTGTGCTATATATGAACTATAGTAAACAGATTAAAAATTAGGAAAATCTGAAAATTTTGTTTACACAGCTGATTTTTTAAAAATCTTTTAAAAAATATTTATTCCGTTTTGTTGCCCTTTTTTAATTACTATTGTAGTTGTTGATGTCATTGTTGTTAGATAGGACAGAGAAATGGAGAGAAGAGGGGAAGACAGAGGGGAGAGAAAGATAGACACCTGCAGACCTGCTTCGTAAAGCGACTCCCTTGCAGGTCGGGAGCCAGAGGCTTGAACTGGGATCCTTACACTGGTCCTTGCCCTTTGTGCCACCTGGACTTAATCCACTGCATTGCCACCCGACTCCCCACAGGGCTGTTTTTCTTTCTTATTCTTTTTTTTTATTTAATCTTTATTTATTTATTGGATAAACAAAGCCAGAAGTTGAGAGGAAATGGGGTGATAGACAGGGAGAGAGACAGAGAGACACCTGCAGCACTGCTTCACCACTTGTGAAGCTTTCCCCCTGCAGGTGGGGACCGGGGACTTGAACCTGGGTCCTTGCGCATTGGAGCATGTACACTCAACCAGGTGTGCCACCACCCGGCCCGACAGGGCTGATTTTTAAGTCATTAGTATTCTACTAAATATATTTGCTTATATACTAAACAACTGTCTTCACTGAAAGCAATGTAATTCATACTACATGGTTATCCTATAAATACTAAGAGTTATTATTCCTGTAGGTGATAGTTTCTCATAAGTGACTGGTCACTTTTAGTGGGATGCTAAGACTAGAGGAGGGAGTTCTTAGAATGTTCCGTTCCTTTTCCTTCATTGCTACTTAAATTCTTTCCCTTAGTTTTATTTTGATTTTCTACTTCTCCTAAGAATGATATAGGATAAAAGGCCCATTGTATTTTGGAACCTAAAATATATTATGCACATACACATCTCAGATTCATTTTTGAAGTATACAGCATGAGACTGCTTTATTTATTTATTTTTACCACAGTATCTTTAAAGATTGTTCATTTATTTAATAGAAATTATTTGGGTTTTTTTCTTGTGTCTAATAGTGGTTGAGGCAGTAGGAAAACAAAGTAGAAATTATTTCCTTTATGGAAATTGTCTTCTAATGGAACAAAAATCCATGTGTATACATGTGAAATTGATTTTTATTTTGAATGTTTAATATTTCAGGCTCAGATTGTTCTTTTGGTGATTCTACTACTTGCTATTGCTGATTTCGTCATAGGAACATTTATCCCATTGGAAAGCAAGAAGCCCAAAGGTTTCTTTGGTTATCAGTGTAAGTGAAAAATATATGTATTTTTAAAGGTGTATATTATAGCATTGTGTTACTAGATAAATTGACTACTTCAGATATTTTGCAGTTTACGTTTGGCATGTAGCTTCATTGTCTTGTAGATATTGTATAACTGGAGTAAAGTCACTTTAGATACATCTTTCATTAGCAACATAAGATACTAAGATAAAGAAATATCACTACTACTGAAGTAAGGTATTTTGTTCTTTGCTAATTTGAGGAAATTTTGACATTTGTAACTCTTTATTATAACTTATTCTCCTAGTTATATTTATTGGGTTGCTGGAAAAGTCATCATGTATTGCCAGGCTAGCATGGGGGTGCCTCTCCCCAGGCACATAGACTCTGGGTTGGAGAGAATGCGACCAGAGCCAGCCTGGGCTGCTACTCACTCAGCAACGCAAGGGAGATGACTCGTGAACCAGGCTTGTGGCGGCAAGGCATTGTAATATCTTTATTGATGAGAGAGCCAAGACTTTTAAAGGGCAGACCCAGAAGTGGCAAGTCGGAAACGGAAATGGCTAGGAAAGGGGTGGAGCAAGGCAAAAGAGAGCTGGAAAGGTAGGAACTTCCTTAGCAACTGTTGCAAGGGTTTTTACTGGTAGGATTAATAATACGCTCCAGTCAGGGAGGGTCTTGAGGGTAGAAAGACCATAGATCAAATGAATGAAATGGGTGGGGATCTTTCAGGCAAAACAGTGATTATGTAGATAGGCCATAGTATCAGGAACACATGGTGGAGCAGGGCGAGCTGGCTTAATGTTTTAAGGAATTCCAGGCTCCTGGAGGCAGGAAACTGCCAGGTTCTTTGTGAGGCTCCTCACAATTTCCCAACAATGTGTTTTTCTGTTTTTCTGTGTAAAAAAATGTGGTATGAATTTTCCAACAACTCAATGAATAAAGCCTTCTAAAAGTGTGTAGGGCTGAAAGCAACTAGAAGTATTTATTTCTGAGACTCACTGCAAGTTAAATTTTCCTACAGTTTGCATCATTGTAGGATTTTCCAGCTTTCATAGTACACAGCTTTTTATACTTTTTTTATTAATTTTTTAAAATTTATTTTATTTCCTTATTCCCTTTTGTTGCCCTTGTTGTTTTATTGTTGTAGTTACTATTGTTGTTGTTGTTGTTGTTGGATAGGACAGAGAGAAATGGAGAGAGGGAGGGGAAGACAGAGAGGAGGAGAGAAAGATAGACACCTGCAGACCTGCTTCACCGCCTGTGAAGCGACTCCCCTGCAGGTGGGGAGCCGGGGTTTGAACCAGGATCCTTATGCTGGTCCTTGTGCTTTGCGCCACCTGCGCTTAGCCCGCTGCGCTACAGCCCGACTCCCTATACTTTTTATGTATCTATCACTATAGGTGGTTTATTTATCATTATTAACTCTTAAAGTATCTGTCTCTATCTTTTCTCACTTAATCCAACAACCTAGAACCTACAGTTGCAGCAACACCAGGGAAGCTTATCATTGAGGATAGTTGATCTATTTCCAGCTGACAAAAACTCCTTACTGAAATATTAGAAGAAAAGGTCTAACTTCTTTTTTTCAGAGTTGTTTATCCTTGAGCTACTCATACAGATCTGTGAAAATATGCAGAATGTAAATAGATGCACTTCCTCTTTCAAAAATCCTACTGGATTAAAAAGGAAAGAAAAAAAAAAAAGGTCAGCTGAACCAAACTGGAGTTTAGAGACCTAGGTGGCTTATATTCTGGTGTGAGCTTCTTAATATTGTTACTGTTAAGAGCATACTTTTTTTGTTTGGTTTTTATTGGTTGCTGGGGCTTCACTTCTCTAGGCTGACCTTTTCAGGCAGAAGCAATAGGAGTGAGGGAACTGGGTGGGATTGATACCATAGCACCAAAGTTTCCACTAGCTCAAACCTGAATCATCTGTATGACAAGACAGACTCCCTCCCAAGTGAGCTGTGTCTTTGACCCAAATATATTCTTTGAATTGCATTTGAGTAGTGCTTTTTTCACCTGTAACTGTAGTTGGCTGAGCAATTATCTAACATGAATTGATCAGGGCTTTTAACTTTAGCCAAAGAGATATGTCTGTTATTTCTACTTACTGGTGCTAGGTTGATAGTATGATTACTAGTGCTTTTGCTTATTGGTTTTATTTTTTAAATTATTTTTCATTTTATTATTATTACCATTTTTTATGGAGGCTGAGAGACATAGATAGACAGTCAGATGTAAGTGCAGAGACATTTGCAGCACTACACCACTCATGAAACTTTCCCTATACAGTTGAGGACCTGGGTAGTTGAATCTAGGTCTCTACACAAAGAACAGATGAGCTATCATTGAGCCCCATGCCTACTGTTTTATTTATTAATTTACTTATTTATTGCCTACTGATTTAAAAGTCCTGATTTATTATATTGGGAGAAGAGGTAGGTACTGATTTTCTGGACCCAGGTTTGAGCCCCCACTCCTCACCTGCAGTGGGGATTTTTCACAAGCAGTGAAGCAAGTGTCTCTCTTTCTCTCTCTCCCTTCCCTCTCAATTTCTCTCCTGTCAAATAAAATGGGGGGGGAGAAAAAGGAACCCCCCCCCTTATCTTCTGATAAGATGTGTTTCACCAAAGAGCAGTGCACTACTATGCTCTGGATCCCATTTCTTTTACTTTCTCAACAATGACCCTGAGTAATTTATTTCTTCCATTGTTAAAACCCCCTTTTTATGAGCTTTTCTCTATTAATACTATTTTATTTTCCTCTAGTTATTACATCATTTGACAGTTTCCTTTCATGGGAAAGTTTCTCAAATTTTCATCTGCTTGTTTAAAAGTAATACATGATGATTTCATCATGTATTGTTGGTAGTCAGTCTACTTCACTCATCAATCACTGTGTAAATTCTCACACCCCATCTCACACCCACACGCCATTCTCAGAATGTCAGAGTTCCATAAAGTATAGTCCTGGACTCTTGTTTTCGCTCAGTGATATCCAGTCTCATGGCTCAAGACTATCAGTTTCTGTCTTAGGAACTCTAAACTGCAGATATGTATATATATTCAGATGTTTGTTTAATGTGCTTTCTATTACTTTTCAGACTATTTCATCTCAGTTAAGTGGGAAAAACCAGGATGTTACTCTTATCTACCTGCCCCCTTACCTTCTAATCCATCTCTAGTTAACCCTTTACTTTCTTGTCATTATATGGAGTCACTACAGTTACCTTCTAAATGGTCTCATTGCTTCAGATGTTGATGCATTTAGTCTGCTGTTCACATTGCACTAATAATATCAAGTTATTTTTATCTTTATGAGCCAATCTTGACTTCCCATTGTTTTTAGGATAAAGTCTAAACTCCTATAAGATTTTGCATATTCCACTCCAGTTTTTTTCTCCAATCTCATTTTATTCTCTTTACTGTGAAAACTTTACAATTTTTTAGTTCTTTTACTTGAAACTTTTTTTTTTAATTCTTGGTACTCTGTTTTGGTTACTAAATGACTGATTCTTGTTCAGTAATGTTCTTTAAAGTTCCGTGAAGGTAGGAATTACATCTGACTTATTGCTGATAATTTCTCTAAGTATATTTAATGGTTTTAATACAGGGTTCTCCACATACAGTAGATACTCATAATGAACAGATAAATGAGTAAATGATAGTTGATAGTCTTAGCATCAAAGTTTACCTGTTAGAGTAGATAGAAGTATTAGGACTAGTTGAGGCTTTCATTACTGTCAAGCTGGAAAGGCTTACCTCTTCCCTAGGGTTTCAGAGCAGTGGTTATTCTTGAATCTTAATGAATAACCTCCAACATGAAATAGATCACTATTAGAAAATAGAGAAAGTGGTACAGACTATATTTATTGAATTTTTTAAAGAAGACTATGGTTTTAAATTAGAATAACAATGCTTTTGTTTTGCTTCCTTTCTTCTTCTTTGACCTGAGTTAAGGGGTTTAGTCACACTTTGATTTATAACTGCACTAATAGTAACAATCAAGTTCCTTTTCCTTAAAACACAATTAGTAAGGAATGTGAAATAGGAAAGTGCCCAGATCAAATTGTCATCTTGGTTGTAATTGGTTATTGCATATAAGAGAAAGAACACAAACATTTAAGTTAGAGAATATTAAGGGCTTTACCAGTTTTACTTGAAGTTATGACAAGCCAGACGTCATGCATACATGCAGACTACTTGTTTATCTCATTTTATCTGCTAGCCACAAACTGACAAGCTTACTTTATTCTCTACAGCTGAAATATTTAATGAGAACTTTGGACCAGATTTTCGAGAGGAAGAGAATTTCTTTTCAGTATTTGCCATCTTTTTTCCTGCTGCAACTGGTATTTTGGCTGGAGCAAATATCTCAGGTGATCTTGCGGTAAGTATCAGTGCCATACCAATTATATATAAAAATGTTGGGCATATTTTAAATGATAGACTTAAAAAGTCTTCTTATTTTGTAGGATCCTCAGTCAGCCATACCAAAAGGAACACTATTAGCCATTTTAATTACCACGGTGGTTTACATAGGAATTGCAGTGTCTGTAGGTAAATAAGCTTTCATTTCTTGATGTGTTTGTGAAATTTCATAAAGTGCATGCTATATATATTCCTTTTCCATATTACTAAAATTTGCAGTTAGAAGTATATAAAAAGGGAGTCAAGCAGTAGCGCAGCAGGTTGAGCACACGTGGCGCAAAGCGCAAAGACCATCATAAGGATCCCGGTTGGAGCCTCCGACTCCCCACCTGCAGGGCAGTCGCTTCACAGGCAGTGAAGTAGGTCTGCAGGTGACTATCTTTCTCTCACTATCTCCGTCTTACCCTTCTCTTTCCATTTCTCTCTATCCTATATAACAGTAATAACTACAACAACAATAAAAAGACAACAAGGGCAACAAAAGGGAAAATAAATAAAATCTGAAAAAAAGAAGTATATAAAAAGACATAAATTTGGGTATTTTAATTCAAAGACAATCTTTTTTTATTGATTTAACTGACCAACAAGATAAGAGGGGTACAATTTCACACAAGTCCTACCACCAGAGTTCTGCATTCCATCCCCTCCAATTGGAGGCTTTTGTATTCTTTACCCCTCTGGGACCCAGGACCACTATGGGGCACAGAAGGTGAAAGGTTTGGCTTCTGTAATTGCTTCTCTGCTGGACATGAGCATTGACAGGTTGAGATTCCTACTCCCAGCCTGTTTCTTTCGCTAGTGGGGCAGGGCTTTGAGGAAATGGGGTTCCAGGGTACATTGGTGAGGTTCTCTGCCCAGGGAATTCATATTGGCGTCATCGTAGTATCTGCAACTTGGTGGCTGAAAAGCGTTAAAGTAGGGCAATTTGTTTAACAATCAGGAGCCTAAAGGTAAGAGTATAGCAGATGAGATTTGGAGTCTCCATTTTGGAAAAAGCTAGGAAGTGTATTTTAGATATATACTAATTTTTGCCTGAGCCCGATAGCTAACATGCAGGTGGGCTAAAGGTATTGTCTGGGGAGATGGTGTCAGAGTTGGAAATAAGACTAGAAAGCTGGAGCAGGGCAGAGAGTAGCTCCCAAATATGGGAAAAGTATATAAATATTGTTAACTATAAACCCCATCAATCTGATCTGGGGCCCATACTCAGCATAGGAGTCTGTATAACCTCTCATCCCTGTAGTTTTGAACTCTCATTCTATGGTCATAGGTAGGAACATTCTAGGCTGCACTCATTTCAGGACTAGTGAGTGACCTTCATAGATTTTTTTCTAAAACATCAAATGCTATATTATTTCTTTCTAGGGCTTTTATTACAGTTTGGAAAATAGTGTAAAATCTTCTGTACACATTCTTAAATTTCTCTTAAGATGACTATATAGGGAAAACTTCTATGTAGAATTAAATGCATTTTATTCTTTTTTAAAAATTTTGGTTCGAGCCTCCAGCTCCCCACCTGCAGGGGAGTTGCTTCACAGGTGGTAAAGCAGTTCTACAGGTGTCTATCTTTCTCTCCCCCTCTCTGTCTTCCTCTCCTCTCTCCAGTTCTCTCTGTCCTATCCAACAATGACATCAACAACAACAATAAAAAAACAACATGGGCAACAAAAAGGAAATAAGTAACTATTTTTTTTTTAAATTCTGAATATTTTTGTTTATGGTGATTATTTTGTATCCTCGTGAAGATAGTTTCAATTAAGTAAACAGTGCCTGGCAATTTTTACCGTAAAAGCTAATTTCAAGCTGCTGGAGAAGTAACTCAAGTATTAAATCACAGAATTTACATACCTTAAGTTCCCCTGGGAACCCTAACACAAACCAAACTAGTGTTCTTGCTTCTTTCTCTCCCACCCACCTTATGCAACTATATTTCATTTGAGTAGATAAATCATTTAAAAGTATATGCACCTATTAAAATTTGATTTTGATGAACATAATACTGAGTGAAGTATTACTAAAAAAATTAAAATGGTTTTAACCTAATACATTAATAAAATCATAGCATTTTAGAATTTGCAAAAGGAGTAGGGTGTTGAACCATCTATAAACCCATCTTACACTGATAGATGAGGGACTTGAAGCTTAAGGATTTCACTATCAGAAATAACTTATATTTGCTTTATAAAGCAGTTATATAGTATATATGGTGAAGAGGACTTTGGTTTTATTTATTTTTTGTCTTGTCACTTAAATTTTTTTTTATTTATAAAAAGGAAACATTGACTAAACCATAGGATAAGAGGGGTACAACTCCACACAGTTCCCACCACCAGAACTTTGTATCCCATCCCCTCCCATGATAGCTTTCCTATTCTTTAACTCTCTGGGAGTATGGACCCAAGGTTGTTGTGGGATGCAGAAGGTAGAAGGTCTGGTTTCTGCTATTGCTTCCCCACTGAACATGGATGTTGACACACTCCCAGCCCGCTTCTCTCTTTCCCTAGTGGGGAAGGGCTCTGGGGAAGCGGAGCTCCAGGACACATTGGTGGGGTCGTCTGTCCAGGGAAGTCTGGTTGGCATCATGCTAGCATCTGGAACGTGGTAGTTGAAAAGAGAGTTAACATACAAAGCAAAACAAATTGTTGACCAGTCATGGACCTAAAGGCTGGAATAGTGCAGATGAAGAGCTGGGTGGGTGCTCCATTTTGTAGAAAACTAGTAGGCATATTTTAGTTATATTCCAGAGGGCCTGTGTCTATACTAGTGTTTTTTTTTTTCTTTTTTCCCCTGAGCCTGAAATCTGATATGCAGGTGGATCCAAGTTATTGTCTAGAGAGATGATGTCATGACTGGAAAAAGGACCAGAAAGCTGGATCAGGGAAGAGAGTAGTAGCTCTCTAATATGGAAAAGGGGTATAAATATTGTTAACTGTAAACTATAAATATTGTTGACTATAAACCCTATCAATTTAATGTGATATGGGACCCATATTCCGCTTAGGAGCTTATCTCTGCATCCCTCTAGATCTGAGCTCACATTCTGTGGTCATGAGTAGGAACATTCCATGCTGCCCTAGTGTCGACCCATCTTCCTCAAGTGTAGCATAGAGTTTGTTGTCCAGCCTCCTTTCGGATTGATCCATTGTTGATCCGAGTTGAGGGCAATGTCCTATGGGGGCCCACAAAGGGGTCTATTTTGTTGCTCTGATAGAAATGACCGGTAACAATGTTAGAGATGGACTTATTCGAGTTCTAGGCCCATCATATCTGTTTGGGAATCTCATGACTCCCGGATTAGGGCCCCAGCTGATGGGGTGGTCTCATAGTGACTAAAGGGTCATCATTAAAGTATGCCAGTCTCTTCCCCTTATTAAGCTTTAGCAGTCCTTGCTTTGATAAGGTTAGCTTTGGAATGAGTGAGAGAACTGTAATAGGAAGTAGGTGAGAAGGGTATCTAAGTCTAAGTGGACGCTATTCGTTATGAACTTGATACTGACTCACTACAGACTATTGTGTATTTTTGCTTTCAGGTATATATTTTATCCTAATTTGTGGATACATGTGAACATATGCTCTATCTTATGGGACCTGGTCTATATCTAGGTTTTGGGATTTTGTTAGGAAGTGAACCTCGAGGCATGGAGTTAGAGAATCCTATGAAAGGAAAAGTCTCACCAAGTAATGAAGGTGAATGGTTGACATTCCATGCCTGACATCTCTGGACACAGTCTGAAGTGAAGCATGCTGAGGTGGTACACATTGTGTTGTATATAGGTGTGCCACTGGTTGCTTCTGTTCTCCATGGCTTAAGTTTTTAAGAGAGTCAACATATCAAAGACTTAGCCTATGTATTAAAAAGACTCAATCTGCTTTAAAAAGTTTGAGACATACAATCAATTGTCCCCTCTCATATTAATTAAATAGTGATTTATATGACTACAAAATAATAAGAGTGTACATAAACACCATTCCCACCACAAAAAGACTGTCCCATCCCACCTACCCCCCACCCTCACTCCCTGCCGCCCCAGGGTTTTTACTTTGGTGCTCTACTCCTGATTTTGTCAAATCCTGCTTTTAGTTTCTCTATCTGTTCTTCTTTCTCAACTTCTGTTGATGATTGGCATCATCCCATATTCATCTTTGTCTTTCTGACTTAGCTCACTTAACATAATTCCTTCTAGCTCTGTCCAAGATGGGTCAGAGAATGTGGGTTCATTGTTCTTAATAGCTGCATAGTATTCCATTGTGTATATATACCACAGATTTCTTAGCTAATTAACCTTTTACTTAAGCTATTTCAGCTTTCATTTCTCTAATTACCCCCAGGTAGCTTGTGTTTTCCTTGAGGGTCTCATCTGTTGTTTCCCTAATTCTGCTAGCCCTTTCCTCCATAGTTGTCTTCATTTCTGTGATTATTCAGTTTCTTATTGCTTGCATACTTTTCTTATCTGTGGTTACTTCTGACTGATTTGGAATTTCTTCTCGGCTCTTGTCTTGATTCATTGTGGAAGCAGTTTTATTTACTCTTGATTTAACTTTTTTTTTTTTAATTGATGTGTTTTAAATTTTTCTGTTCTGTTCTTCTTCAGTTGTTGTGTTTTAAGTACAAGCCATACTATACTAAAGACCTTTATGACAAATGCAGTCACCAACCTTAGCAACTACAACAATGTCACAAAAAAAATAAATAAATAAAAATGGGAGTCTGGTGGTAGCGCAGTGGGTTAAGCGCAGGTAGCTGGCGGAAGGATCCTGGTTAGAGCCCCCGGCTCCCCATCTGCAGGGGAGTCGCTTCACAGTATGTGAAACAGGTCTGCAGGTGTCTGTCTTTCTGTCCCCCTCTCCGTCTTCCCCTCCTCTCTCCATTTCTCTCTGTCCTATCCAATAACGACATCAATAATAGTTACAACAATAAAACAAGGGCTATAAAAGGGAATAAATAAATAAATAAATTTTTAAAAAGTCACACACAAAAAAAGAAACTGCAACAATAGGAACTGACGCAAGGATTGATGCAGTTCAACCAATACCAATTAGCCAAACGCCACCTCCAGTTTAAGACAAAATAGTTATCAAATCCAAAAGTAAAAGAAAGAGAAAGGAAAAAAGAGAAAGTAAGAATAGACAATTATACAGATCTACTGTCCACTAAATTCTAGGGATAGCAAGCACAGTGGGAAAGTAGAGAAGAGAGAGACACACACACAGAGTCCATTCTGAGTCAGTTTTCTTCCCCTAGATAATTCACAAACGAGTGTCATTGAATTCAGAACGCAAAAGAAGGTGGAAGGAAGAAAAGAAGACAAGAACATGAAAAAATAGAGCAGTGAAAGGAAACTTTTAAAAAAATTTTTATTAGCTAGGAGGAGGGACAAATGAGGGGAGAGGTAGAGAGAAACAAGTTTTTCTCACAATGGCTAGGACACCCAGTCACCTGTCAGTGGAAAAACAGCAACAGTTAATTTTGGTCAACTTGAAGAAGTAGGGAGGAAAAAGGGACACTTGTATATAATAGTAGTAATAATAATAAAATAAAGTAGAATTAAAAAAACCCTAACAGCAAAGACAGCCAATTGTAAGAAATATCCAAAAAAAAAAAACAGGAAACCTCCAGGTAGTCTTTCCCAGGCAGGGATGAGGCTCTGATTGGTCAGGTATTTTGTCACTCAAACAGAGCTCTAGCCACTTGCAAAAAAAAAAAAAAGAGAGAGAGAGAGAGAAGGAAACCAAAAGGGAAAAAGGCTTGGAGTGACACACCTGGTGAGCCAGGAATCTTGGTAAAGAAAATAGTTGAACAGGAAACCTGCTAGCAGTGACTGTCCAACCCTTGGGGGCTGGTTCTGGCCTGAGGAGAAAGGCTAAGCTAAAGAAATAATCAAAAGATTTTTCTTTGTCTCCCTGGCCTCCCATTTTCTAACCTAAGAGTAAGCTATAGGACTCCTCCTTGGTGTCACCCTTAGGACCCCTTATTCATCCTCCTGCTGATGACCCAGTATCCTGCCCTATCCAGAGAATCCCCGGTCACAAGCTGATGCTTGTTGGAGCTCATGCCAGCTGTTGCTTCTAAGTTACCATCTTGGCTCCACCCCCGAGGACTTTGGTTTTTAATTTTTTTTTAATCTTTTAAAATTTTTTATCTTTATTTATTTGTTGGATAAAGACAGAAATTGAGAGGGAAGGGGGTGAGAGAGAGACAGAGACACACAGAGGGACACCTGCAGCACTGCTTCACCACTTGTGAAGCTTTCCCCCTCTAGGTGGGGACCGGGGGCTCAAACCTGGGTTCTTGAAGTTTCTCTATGTAATCTTAGGGAATATGATATTCAGTATTATGGTAAATTAACATTTGAAACACATTAGATTTCACTTATTAAAATCCATAAATAAATCCCGGAATGTTATTTGGAAAAGAGAACTGGTATAAATTTAGGAAAATATTTTTATCTTCTCTTGAAAGTTCCTATCATATTTAGCATTATATAAAAAGCTAGCTAAAGTAAATTAATTACAATTTAAGCAATTATATAGCTAGATAAATTTCATGTTGAAGAATTATTGCAGCAGATACACGCATACATACACACAGAGAGATGATACTTTATTTCGATACGTGCATACATAACTGAAATAAATATGAATCTTAACTAGATTATTCTCACTAACACTGTGTTTCAGGTGCTTGTGTTGTTCGAGATGCCACTGGGAACATTAATGACACAATTGTAACAGAGTTAACAAACTGTACTTCTGCAGCATGCAAATTAAACTTTGACTTTTCATATTGTAAAAGCAATCCTTGTGCTTATGGTCTAATGAACAACTTTCAGGTAAACATCAAATTACTTTATTATACTTTCTATATTATTTATCTGTAGGTCAGACTGCTAGCTAATGTGACTATTCAAATTTGAGCTGTTGACAAAGAGTATTGTTATTTTATATCCAGTTATCTTTTTAAATTTTGAGTAGATAGGAAAATATGAGATGGCAACATCTGAAGTCATTAAATAATAAAGGGCTTCTGAAAGTAACAGTTTAAATGTAGATTTTTCAACGTATATTTTATTTTAATGAGAGAAAGAAACAGCGTTGTTCAGTTTTTATTTATGGTGGTGTAGAGATTTAAAATAGGAATAGGACTTTGGAGCCTTGGTATTAAAGTCTTTTTGTATAACCATCATGCTCTCCCTCCCACCCAAGATTATTTATTATTTGTCTATATGTATATAATACTTCAGAAATCAAATAGCCATCAAAAGCATCCCACACATGGATTGTTATCTAAATTTCATTTTTGTTTTGTTTTTTTGTTTGTTTTGTTTTGTTTTTGCCTCCAGGGTTATAATGGGCTCGGTGCCTGCACTACCAATCCACTGATCCTGGAGGCCATTTTTCCCACTTTGTTGCCTTTGTTGTTATTGTTATTGTTTCCATTGCTGCTGTTGTTGTTGAATAGGACAGAGAGAAATCGAGAGAGGAGGGGAAAACGGGGAGAGAAAGATAGACACCTGCAGACCTGCTTCACTGCTTGTGAAGTAACTCCCCTGCAGGTGGGGAGCCAAGGGCTAGAATGGGGATCCTTACAATGGTCCTTGCACTTTTCACCATGTGTGCTTAACCTGCTGCTAACCCCCTCCTTACCCCCTTTCTTTTCTTTTTTTTTTAATTACAAATGAATTCTTTGGTTCTTTTGCGATAGAGGCACCAAAATACTGCTGTTGCGCTTTATATAGTGCCAAGATCTGACCCAGGAAAGCGTATCTGCAGTGCATCAGCCTCAAAGATACTTCCCTGACTCATTTTGTGTCTTATTTCTGGACTCTTTATTCTGTTCCATTAATCTATCCCTTTCATTTTTTTAATATAAATTTATTTTACTTGAGAGCAAGAGAGCATTGTTCAGTTTTGTCATGTGGTGCTTCTAGGATGTCTCGGCCCTCAAGTATGTAATCCATATTTGCTGTGCTGTGCTGTCTCACCATACATTTTTCTTAATTTTTTTTTTTTTTACTAATGATTTAATAGTGGTTTCCAAGATTATAAGAGTATAAGAGTATAGTTCTACCACTAAAATTCTGTGTCCCTATCCTCCTAATAATAACCACTCTACCACCAATAGTATGTCTTTCAGTTCTCTGGATTCTACAATATGAATGGGACTATCCACTAGTTATCTTTTATCTCTTTATTTATTTCGCTAAGCATTATCACCTCCAGTTCCATCCCCATACATTCTTAACTTCTGCAAGTAATAAATATTGCAGTCAGCTAGACTATTTCTTGCCACTCTAACCTGCTTTCAAAATCATTATAGTTATTTTAGTTCACTTGCTTGTCAATGTAAACTTTATAATAACTATGTTTATCTATAAAAAATTTGCTGGGACTTTGATTGGAACTGCACTAAAAGTGTACTGACCTGGGGAGATTTGTTATGTTACTGTGTTTGAATATTCTAATTTAATAACAGCATTGTCTTAATTTTACTTAACTCTTTGATTCCTTCAGTGTAGTGTATTTTCAGAATACAAGCCTTTGTTTTAGTGGTGTTGGTTGATAGTGTTATTTAACTAGACATGAACCCATACAAATCACCATCTCACAACAGTTAAATTCTTAGTGAATATTTGAAAGTGTGAACCTTTATAAACATGAAATGTGAAATTAACATTATTTTTAAGTATTTGGAGATTATCAGCCCTGCTCTTATTACTGCTATAAAGTACTATAAGCAAAATGAAATTATGTAAGGTTTATGGGTTTATACACAGCAGAAAGGTCAAGGGGAGATAGTATGATGGTTGTGCAAAAAGACTTGGAAGCCTGAGGCTCAGATAACCCAGGTTTATCCCCCAACTCCAAGATAAGCCAGAGCCAAGTAGTAATCTGGTTAAAATTGTAGGAGAGAGAGGGAGAAGGAAGAGCAAAGAAATTACTAAATTTTTTAGGATAATATTTGAGAGAGTTGCTTGGCTAAAGTACTCTCTGCTGGAAAATATCCTACAACTTTGGATTCTAAAAACACAAAAGTATAGGTTTACGAAATTAAAACAAAATACACTGTAGTAAATTCATATAGCATAGGTTCTACTAATTCACACTGAAAAATGATTGCTTCCCAATATCTTAGTAGTATTGTCTAAGCTAGTAAATACAGGCTAAATGAGACTACTACAATATAATTTTATGCATAGTACATAACTATTATAACAAACATTTCTAACAAAAGTTTAATAACATTATTTAATTTTTATATTGTATAATTCCTTGCAGTTGACTGTCTTCAGTGTTATAGATAACAAACACAATTATGTAATGGAGTTTTTTTTTTTTTTTTCTGGTCATAAGATGCTGCAGAATTGTAGAAATGAAAGAAGGTATTCATGTCCCACTAATGATTCAGGCCAATTCTAACATTGATATTGTGTATGAAAGGCACAAATGTTGGTCTCTTCCCAGTGACTAAAAATGCCAATCAGATTTCTGTGGTGTTGCCTTTAAAATACAAAAGTGTTTTGTCTTTACAATGAAGTTTAGTATGGACTCATTCAAGCAAAAAGATATTTGATATGTATATAACTGCTTTTCTTAATTTTATTAAGTGCATTTTAAGTGCTTTGTAAATCTATATAAAACAAAAAAGTCCCATAAAAGTATAAATTGCGTATCATTTCAAGATTAAATAATGCTGTGTAACACACAAATTAGGAGCATATAACTTAATCTCTATCAGGAAATCTATGTAAGACCATACTTTAATGACTCCCCACCGGTAACTGTCATTTCATACTTCAGGAAGAAAATAGAGACCACTTTAATTGGCTTAAATTTTTTCTGTATTTTTCCCATGTTTCTGCAATTTAATGTCCTGAAGCCATTTACGAACAAAAAGCTAACCTCTTTGCTGTGTCAAAGCTATTCATACCAACTCTGTGTGCAACTGCTTTCTTTTCAGATTTAACTTCAGTCATTGACAAATTTCAAAGATGCATAATAATGTGCTGTGAATATTTTTTTACCTATTGTTCACTTACATTCGCTAGTTGTTTGCTTTATTTACCTAAATTCTATACATGTACAATCTTTTTCTCAGTTATGTTAACAAATTGTAGGTATGATGATTTGAAGTATTTAAAATACTCTGTACAGGCACAGTACCATTATCCCGCTCAAGCAATTTGATATTGAAGAATTGCTGTCATGTAAATTTATTTTTATATTCGTATTTTCCCACTTGGATCCACATGTGTCATTTAGTTAGGTTAAAAGTTTTGATGTTATCTTCTCTCTTTGTCTCTCAGACAAAGAGAGGGAGTAGGGAAGCCCCAGTTGAATGAGTGAATGAATGATGATATAGTATTGTGTTCTAAAAATTATTTGTGTTGTCAGGAGATGGTGCGGTGGATAAAGTGTTGGGCTGTCAAGCTTGAGGTTCTGAGTTTGATCCCTGGAAGCACATGTACCAGAGAGATATTCTGGTTCTGTTTATTTCCTATTCCTTTCATTAAAAAATAAGTGAAATCTTTTTTTGAAAAAGTTTAAATAAATTTTTTAAAAAGTACTTGAAAGGCTGACTTTTCCATTTTGTCCCCCCCCCCCTCCTTTTTTTAAAGGTAATGAGCATGGTGTCAGGATTTGCACCATTGATTTCTGCAGGTATCTTTTCAGCCACTCTTTCTTCTGCATTAGCATCCCTTGTGAGTGCTCCCAAAATATTTCAGGTAAGTTTTTCCACATATAACCTTTATTTAAAGCTAACCTAAAAGGTCTTTCAGTGCGGGATAATTAACTATTATAAATTCTATCTACTTATACTATGTGCATACATATGTTGACTGTTATATCGGACCTTTTTTTTATTAGTGATTTCATATTAGTTTACACTATATTGAACTTTATATGTATGTGGATTTGTGTAAACACTTCTGCATTTACCTTCTGTGCATGAATAGACTTGAGTTATCTTTCTGGAAGTGGTGAACTTTTGCTTTTTTAAATTTTTATTGATGCCATTGTTGTTGGATAGGACAGAGAAATGGAGAGAGGAAGGGAATACAGGGGGAGAGAAAGATAGACACCTGCAGACTTGCTTCACCACCTGTGAAGCGACTCCCCTGCAGGTGGGAGCCAGGGGCTCAAACCAGCATCCTTATGCAGGTCCCTGCACTTTGTGCCATGTGTGCTTAATCCACTGTGCAACCACCCAGCTCCCAAACTTTTGCTTTTTTAACATGATTTTCTTCCAAGGACGAGGATTAAATTTAATACTACAGATCAGAAGAATCAAAGTGCCTTTTCCCTGTTAACATAACATATCAACTACAGTGTTTTGTTTTGTTTTGTTTTTATAAATGTTTAAATGCTTAACATGTGCTACATATTGTGTTGGCAGTTCTGTATTTGTGTAATGATTAATATATATATTACCTTTGTCTAATAAGCATTAGCCAAACAGCTGATGGAATAGTTGCTTCGGTAGCCTTTTCTTAATGTAGTTGTAGACAGTGTAAATAGTAAGTGTGCAGAGGATATTCCTTAACATTTTTCAGTAATCCTCTAAGAAAAGTTGTTAAATGTTTTTTCTTTAAGAATTTTATTTATTTAGAAAGTTTAGAACAAGAAAAACAGGAAGGGGAGGGGGTGAGAACCAGAGCATCACTTCAGCATGTCTGGGATCAAACTCAGTATGTGATGCTTTCCAAGTATAGCATTCTATTCCCAGGTCTGACAATTGGTTAAGTTTTATAATTAAGATTTTATCTGCTTTAAGTCTAGGATTTGAACTTGATTTTCTTAAAATAGATCATACCTATGTCTTACCAAGCTTTCAAATTTCGTTTTTTATTTGTTATTTTTCTTTTTTTTTATTTATAAAAAAAGAAACACTGACAAAACCATAGGATAAGAGGGGTACAGCTCCACACACTTCCCACCACCAGATCTCTATATCCCCTCCCCTCCCCTGATAGCTTTCCTATTCTTTAATTCTCTGGGAGTATGGACCCAAGGTCATTGTGGGATGCAGAAGGTGGAATGTCTGGCTTCTGTAATTGCTTCCCCCCTGAACATGGGCATTGACAGGTCAATCCATACTCCCAGCCTGCCTCTCTCTTTCCCTAGTGGGGTGGGGCTCTGGGGAATTGGAGCTCTAGGACACATTGGTGGGGTTGTCTGTCCAGGGAAGTCTGGTTAACATCATGGTAACATCTGGAACCTGGTGGCTGGAAAGAGAGTTAACATATAAAGCCAAACAAATTGTTGAACAATTATGAACCTAAAGGCTAGAATAGTTCAGATGAAGAGTTGCAGGGGGTTCCGTTTTGTAGAATGTTAGTAGTTCTGTTTTAGTTATATTCCAAAGGGCCTGTGGCTACACTACTTTTTTTGTTTGTTTGTTTTTGTTTTTGTTTTTTCCCTGAGCCTGAAATCTGATATGCAGGTGGATCTAAGTTATTGTCTGGGGAGATGATGTTATGGCTGGAAAAGGAACAGAAAGCTGGATCAGGGAAGAGAGTAGCTCCCTAATTTGGGAAAGGGGTATAAACATTGTTGACTGTAAACCCCATTGATTTGATCTGATCTGGGGCCCATATTCAGTTTAGGAGCTTATGTGACCTCTGCATCCCTGTAGCTCTGAGCTCACATTCTGTGGTCATGAGTAGGAACATTCCATGCTGCCCCAGTGTCGACCCATCTTCCTCAGGTGTAGCATAAAGTATGTTGTCCATCCTCCTTTTACCTACTTCTCTAATTTCTTTCATAACATTTACATGAAGAGTAGAATGGTTTGATGAAAACCTTTGTGGTATTCATACCAAGTACCTTTCTGAGTCTTAAACCTCTAGTGTTATACACAAAAGCATTATAAAACAGAGTAAATTAAAAAATAATTAGAAATTGATACTTCATTTCTGTTTAAAATATTGTTATAACTACAATTAAATCTGTATGTCTAATTGCAATATACTTCATTTTAATGCTTACATTTCTTCATTAGGCTCTATGTAAAGACAACATCTACCCAGCTTTCCAGATGTTTGCTAAAGGTTATGGAAAAAACAATGAGCCTCTTCGTGGTTACCTCTTAACATTCCTAATTGCACTTGGATTCATTTTAATTGGTTAGTTATAATGACGGTGTGCTCTAATGTACAATTTGGTGCATTTAGGTATTAGCTCTAAGCATTGAATAATTATTAAATTATAAATAACTCTGCCTAGCATACTGTTAATTTCTTCCTGATCAAATAAAAGGATGTTTATAACATATTACGAATGATACCATTCAGTACATACTTATTAAAATAGTCCCATGACTAGGTAAGTCCCCATTAGGACTAGAGAGGACTCTTTAGGTTCTTGTCACTAAGACAAATACGGTTAGCACTAAAAAAAAAAAAAAGGATTTCCACGTCCTCCATAAAAGTATGTCATTTACTCATTTGCCTTTGAGTCACTTTTGCCTTTGATCACAAGTGAAATAATCCTTCTATTGCTAAAGAAGACATTGGACTACTCGTATGACCATTACATATGGAAATTAATTCCTATTTAATGCTTGCTAGATTTTTGCTTCATATAGCTACATTTAGAGAACTAGTTGATAGCTCACTTAATGAGTATATGTGTATTCAGCAGTTTAAAAAAATTAGATAGTGTGGAGAAGATAGCATAATGGTTGTGTGAAAAGACTCTTATTCCTAAGGCTCCAAGACCTCAGGTTCAGTCCCCCACACCACCATAGGCCAGAGCTGAGCAGTGCTTTGGGAAAATAAAATGATTTAAAAAAAATTTAGATTAACTATGTTAAAATGTATGAATCTTAAATATGAATGCAAACTGCAGAATTATATAGTATATTTACATAACTTTGATTTTTTGAGATTTATTTATCATTATTTTGTCTTAAAATATTTATTAAAAAGTGTGTGAGAGAGATCCAGAACTTTATAATGGTGTATGTGATACCAGGGACTAAACTCAGAGCCTCATGCTCTGAAGTCCAACACATTATTCACTGTACTAGTCTCCTGGGCTACATATTTATGTAACTTTTAAAACATACAAGACAGTACTGCATGATGATTATGGGATATAATGTGTATTATATATTAATGTAGTGTGTGTGTGTGTGTGTTGATATGTGCAGTAAGCTATACAGTACCACTGGGAAGGATATACCTGCCTTAGAAAAATGAGGCAATAAGCGAACTTCTGTTGTATATGAAGGCTTGATTTCTGGAAAAGCATATAAAGCAAACCAGGAGGTGCTGTAGTAGCTAGTGCTAGAATTATAGGCCTTGAGTCCTGAATTCAAGTCCTAGCATCACATGTACATGAGTGATACTCTGATATCCCCTGTCTCCCTCCCTCTCAGTCTTCCTCTCTCTCCCTCCCCGTCCCCCCATCCCTTCCTCCTTTCTTCCCTCCACTCTTCCCTCCCACCCTGTCTTTATCATAAATAAATAAATAAATCTTAAAAATAAAGTTTATAGACACTGGGTATGAAGACTGAAATATTTCACTTCTTTTAATTAAAAAATGTCAAATATACTAATAAATTGCCTCATTTCTTTTGCAGCTGAACTGAATGTTATTGCTCCAATTATCTCTAACTTCTTCCTTGCATCATATGCACTGATCAATTTTTCAGTATTTCATGCATCACTTGCAAAATCTCCAGGTGACTTTCCATTTTTCTAAGTTATATAAATATATTAATGTCTAGCTTTTAGGGAAAAAATGATTTTAAAAGTTAGTGTACATGGCATAGCTTATTATTGCTTAGCTTGCCTTTATAGTGAAGTGAAATTAAGTAAGTCTTCAATGATGTCTTTATTATGAAATTTACTGGCAGTTGATTCAGTTTTCTGTATTCAGAGCAATTAAGATGAATCTTTAGTTATGTGAAATAATTATCTTATTTCTGTATGTAGTTTTTATTTAGCTAATTGCTATATTAGTTCTAAAAACATTTTAATGGTATAATTATCCTGTCTAGAAATGGTTTAAACAAATGAGTTGTATGGAGTTCTGACATAAATGTCTTTGTCAACTCTTAAATTGCCTGTTTATTTGGTCTGGTAAACTAGTTCAACTGGGAGGGTGCTTGCTTTGCTATGTAGAGTGACCCAGGTTTGAGCCCCTGGTATGCACCATATGAAGGCACTGAAGCTTCCGCAGTGTGGGCTTTCCTGTCTGTCAGCTCGGAATAGCAGCAGTAATTAAAAGCTACCACAGTATGCTTTTAATATGACAGTAGTTGGACATCAAGTAAGGAAATAAACAAAAGCAATGATGCTTTTAAATATCTAAAGTTACTCAGCATAGGAAGGATAAAATTAAGAGAACTTTAGACACAAGTATTCAAATTTTACTATAAAGAAAGAACTTTTACATGTGAGTATAGAATCATATCATAAGAGATCCTTATGTTAGAAATCTTACTTATCTTGATTATTAGTATCTTAGTTGTAATTTTCAAGATGTGATCAGTGGGGATCACATAGTAAGGGTATCTGGACTGTCTATATTAATTCTTCCCATTTTGTGTGAATTTGTGATTATCTCAAAAGTAAGGGTTTAATTTAGTGCCAGTATAATTCAGTGGAGGAGCACAGGAACTACATCCCTATGGCCCCAGGTTCAATCCTTAACCCTACAGATGACAATGCTGAATAGTGTGCTGGTTCCTCAGAATATGGCTTCATACTTTGAGGCTTGAGCTTAATTCAAAATATTTTACCATATACTTACCTGATCAGTTCCTATATTGATAGAATCATCACCACCGTCGTCATCATTATGGGGCTTCCCTGCTCCAGGCTGACTTTTTCAGATAGAGTCATCGAGATAAAGAGAATGATGCCACAGCACTGATGTTTTTTCCAGTACAGTGGAAACTGTGTTCTAACCTGGGTTTGTGCACAAGACAAAGCAGGCATACTAGCCAGGCAAACTGTCTTGTCACAGCCCTCAACTCTTACTTTTTATAGCAAGTAGATGAATTGTTAGTGATTCACAAGAACGTGTCATTTTAATGTGAATCTGTGTATGTCTCATACAAAAAAAAAAACCCAAAAACAACCACATTACTAAGAATTCAACTGGAAGATCTTGTTTTTAAAATCTCTAGTTTGTAGTATTCAGCAAAAGTAGATATTATACATTTTGGTAAAAGTTTATTGAATACAGATGTAATAAAATAAAAGATGCATACAAATGTGCCTTCAAATAATCACAAATCATGATATTAAATTGTGGTCAGGGTGGAAGAGACAGCATAATGGTTATGCAAACAGACTCTAATGCCTGAGGCTCCAAGGTCCCAGGTTTAATCCTCTACACCGCCATAAACCAGAGCTGAGCAGTGCTCTGATAAAAATAATAAGTTAATTAAAAATTGTTTAAAAATTAAATTGTGATCACTGGTCTTTGCTGCTAGATGTTAGTTTAAAAGTTTTCTCAGTTTAGCAGCCACAAGAAAATTTACTTTGAGCCGTTAGGAGATAACTTACCCAACAAATCATGTGCTTTACCCTGCTGAGGGTCTTGGTTCAAGTTCTGGCACCAAATGTGAGCATCCTGGATGGTGTAGCAGAACTGAGGTGCCTCCCCTTTTCTCTTTCTGTCTCTTCTCTCTAAAATAGAAGGAATGAAAAACTAGGCCCATGTGGATGCTTAGCTGTATTGCACATGTGCAAGATCTTGAGTTCATTCTGGTGCCATATTAAAAAAATAAAAGTGGGGGCCGGGCAGTAGTGCAGCAGGTTAATCACACATGGTGTGAAATGCAAGAATTGGCTCAAGGATCCCAGTTTGAGCTCCCTGATTCCCACCTGCAAGGGGGTCACTTCACAAGTGGTGAAGCAGGTCTACAGGTATCTGTCTTTCTCTCCTCCTCTCTGTCTTCCTCTCCTCTCTAGATTTCTCTCTGTCCTATCCAACAGCAACCACAGCAATGGTAACAATAACAAGGGCAACAACAACAACAAAATGGGAAAATGTTTTCCAGGAACAGTAGATTCATAGTGCAAGCACCAAGCCCTAGTGATAACCCTGGAGGCAGTTAACTAATTAATTAATTAATTAAAAGTGACCTGAGACATGGCATAGCAGTTAAACCACTGGACTTCGAAACATGTAGTCATGGGTTTAGTCTCTGTCATTGAATTTGCCAGAGTGATACTCTACTCCCACTTTCTCTTATCTCTTTCTACTCTTTCTCTGTTTTTCTCTGAAATATTATATTCTGAAATAGATTTTTAAAGTTATTTTGTATGTTCATTGTATTATTGCATTAAATGAATGAAGTATCTAAGTGGCTTTTCATTTGTCTATTCATTTTTATATTGTTAGGTTGGCGTCCTGCATTCAAATACTACAACATGTGGATATCACTTATTGGAGCAATTCTTTGTTGTATAGTGATGTTTGTCATTAACTGGTGGGCAGCATTACTAACATACGTGATAGTACTTGGACTATATATTTATGTTACCTACAAAAAACCAGGTCAGTAACTTTCTACCTAGTAATTCATGCTCAAAAACATCTAAAATATTTGTTACTTCTCAAGCATCATTTCTTGAATATTTGAAAAATAGCTTGTAAAATCTAAAATACAGTATTTTGTATTTGCCACCAGTGTTATCGCTGGGGCTCCATCTGCACAATGAATCCACTCCTAGTAGCCTTTTTAAAATTTTTTTTCCCCACATTTCATTTTCCATTTTGATAGAGGATGAAGTAGAGACAGTGACACCCACAGCATTATTCCATAACTTAGGGAACTTTCCTGTTACAGATGGGCACAAGGTACACCACCACCATCCAGCCCCCTCAAATGCATTATTTTAAATACATACAGTTTTAATGCAACTATTACTATTATACTTTACCTTATGGAATTCTATTATTACTCATAAATGCAATCCTATTTATAAAAGAATATATTCATTTAATTAATGTTCTGCTATACTCAGTATGTTTTAAAATTACTCTTTATAAGGATTATGTTTGCAATAGTGTTGAAGCTATTACCCTAATAAGCATATGCACTATCTATTGTGGTTTTAGTTATTTACTGTAGTAAGTACCATGGAATTAGCTAGAAGACATGGTATATCATGCTAGCATATGTGTCAGTAGTTATACATTACACATTTATATTCTATTGTTAGATGCCCACTTAAGAAGATGAGGCTAAAATATATTAGGATTGGTCCAATGTTCAGTATGGTGACTTTTAATATATTAAGTTGTTGGAAAAGTTATAATTTATTTTTTTTTAATTTGTTTTTCTATGTAAAAATGTGTTCTGACTTCCCCAACAAGCCAATAGGAAAAAATTTCCATTGAAGAAGCTTTTGAGCCAGTAGAACAGATTAGAAAGAGAGTACAAAAGTAGTAGCATTGTAGTCATTTTTAATATTAAGCAAGCATTTTTGTAACCCACATATGAGAAAATGAGGCTTTGGTGTCTGTAGAAATAAAGTTGACAAGTAAGGTATTGTATAAACTATTTGAGAAGCAATTATTTCTCTGTTACACCTATTAGCCTTCTAACAAGTTATCTAAAATCACCATTGCTGTTCAGTCTGTTAATTCATTAGGGGATAAATTTACTATTTCAAATGTTAGAAACTACTACCGTTAGTAGTTCTTGTTAGCAATCAGAGACCTGCCTTTTTCCCTTTAGATATTTGGGCATGTAAACAATAATTTTCAAATGCCTTATGTGTGATGCTTTGCATATTTGTCTTTTCTAAGTTGTACTTTATCTTTAAATACAATTATAGTTTAAAGTTAGCATTTTCTTAATGTCATGCTATGATTTTATACTATTAAAATTCTGAGTATAATAGTGAATTTTGCAATTGATTTTTCAAATATAAAATAGTCATTTTATATGAGTATTGGCTTATCTGCCTGAAATTGGTTATTTATTTGTTGCATGAACACTGTTTTCTTGTAGATGTGAACTGGGGATCCTCTACACAAGCTTTGACTTACCTAAATGCACTGCAGCATTCAATTCGTCTTTCTGGAGTGGAAGATCATGTGAAAAACTTCAGGTCAGTGATAATGGTAGCGTAAAAATACTCTGTCTTAAGTGTCAGTCTGCTCTGCACTTCCTTTTCAATAATATTTTCATATGCCAACATTGCATATATTGTTTTATAAAAGCATAAAACTTTTTTTTTGTTTTGGTTGGATGAGCAGTTTACACAACAACGTGGAAGTTCCTTAGTTATTAAAATTCTACAAAGAAGTAAATTATCATTTCCATCACAAAACATTAAGTTTTAGATGTCATTTGAAGACTTGACTCCTGGTCCTGACCATGGTCACTGAAATTACATAATTCATGTATAAATACTAAGCATGATTTTTTAATTGTTTTATTGGAAAAATAATGATTTACAAGATAGTTGTCACATGAGGACATTTGTTATCTCTCCATACACAAATCCTACCACTAACTTAAGTCTCCTACCATCCTGCATTGATTGAGTCCCAATGCCCTCTGAACCCCACACACCAGTCCTTGACTTTGCTACAAGTGAAATTTGTAAATATTTTTTTATCGAACAGTTTTTATTTTAAAAGGCAGCAAATATTTTCATGCTACTTCTTTCTTATTATTGACTAACTGGTTACTGTTATTGCAAGTAAGTCAATTTCAGTGGTAAGGAATCACTTCCTTATAGTAAAGAGCATTTATTGATATTTTCCTAAATAAATGATGGTAGTATTTTATCAACCATCATTTTTTATTTGTTCATCTGAAAAACTAAAGTGCTATTGTTATGTACTTCTCTAAATCAAATATAAAAATTCTTAGTGATTATGTATTATTGTTTACAATTAGAATATACTTGTCATATATTAAAGGTAGATCATTTAACAGTCATTCTGATTATTAATTTTGGCTGTGTGGGCCTGACAGTGGTACATCCACTTGAGTATGTGGGTTCCCATGCACAGAGACCCAGGTTCAAGTCTTCCATTGACACCTGCAGAGTAAGTTTCAGTTTTTCCTTCCCAGTTTTTCTTTCTCCTTTCTGTAGTCACTGGTGTTCACCACTCCAGGATAACTTTCTCTGATAGAAGGACAGAAATACAGATATAGAAAGATACCTCAGTACCCACGCTTCACTCAGCATCAGGCTCAAAGATGGGTTGTGCTAAGACTAAGCATGCCCATTATCTAAATGAGCTGTTTTGTCAACTCCTCATTTCTTCCTACTGTGTAAAGATTCAGAGACCACAGATTTTTTAGCTTTGGAATAAGGAAAATTGGGAAAGTGGAAGAAATGAGAACCTTGAATTGAAAACATTAATATCAGCACATTTTGAGTACTTGATAGCAAGTGTGGCAGAAAGTCATATTCCCTGAACTCAGAATGTTACCAAAAATCAAAGTTAATTTGCCATCAATCAAAACCTACTGCTTAGTATTTGAAACACTGAAAAATATTTCAATATTTGTTTTTTCTTTGTATTATACTTAGAACATAGTTTATAAAGAAAAAAACAGGTTTGATATGAAAGTTAGTACTTTCCCCACTCCTAACACCCTTCTTTTAGTCACAGCATCGGCAATGACTTTCAACTCCTTAACTGATACATTTAGAAATTTTTTATTATTTGTGTTAGCAGGCAACTTGTTAGTCTTGCTGTACTTGTTGATTTTTAATTGTAGGCTTTACTTACTAGTCTTTTGCATCCACCTTGTATATACATCTTTACCCTAACCTCCCAGCATATTTCTATCATTATTTTATTAGGTTATATTTCTATTTGTATTTTTTACTTATAGTTTTATGATTTTTAAAGCATACTTTAGAGCTTTTTTATTTTTGTATAACTTTGTTCTCCTAGGAGCCTTTCCCCTTCTTTCTTGGATAGCCAGTAATTATCTTTCTTCTTTGGGATTTTTAAAAAATATTTTATTTTTGAGAGACATACAGAGATAGAGGCAGAAACACTAGAGCACTGCTCATCTCTGGCTTACAGGGGGGGGGTGATTCTGGGAGTTTGGAGCCTCAGTCTGAGAGTCTGTTTGCATAACCATTACGCTATCTCCCCAGCCTTCTTTTTTTTCTCTCTAGTTTAACTGTCTACTTGTCTTAGCCTTCACCATATTTGCTAAAATTATTGTTGTTACTTTGTAGTTTCTGTTTCCTTGAAGTGTCTGTCTTTCAGTTCATTTCCTGTTTAATTTGGGTTTTTAGATTTAGCCTGGTCTGGAAGTATCTGTGACCCTAGGCAGTGGAATCTCTGCATTGGTGGGTGTGGCTTGTCAGTTAAAGGCCTTAATATAGATTAACCTGGCTTTGCTGCTACAGTGGAGAATTTAAATCATCTTAAAAGACTTTCTCTTTGATTAGATTTCCCAGAAAATAATATTTTAATATTCTACTTGTTGGTAAATGTCTGACTACTAGAGTTTTGAGAGCCAAGTAGGATAGTAGCTCAGATGTCTCAGGATTCAGTGCTTAATTTTCTCTCTGTTTCAAATAACGGCTTCTAGTACTTGCATACCTGGTGCCTTGTGTTTGATCCCTGATACCACATATGTCAAAGCAACATGCTGGCATCTCTTTCTCATAAAATAAACATCTGTATTTAAAATTAATAAATAAAATTCTCTTGTATTAAAAATCCCTGCAATCTATGCTCTTGCCTCTATGTCTACAGCCAAATGCTTAGCTCTCCCCTTGGAAACTTCCAGGGCAGAGTGCTTTGGAGACATGACTTATTGTATCCCCACTTCTCATATTCTCATACTTCCCTTGTAATCAGCACATTGCTTTCTCCATAAATTCTTAGACCGAAAGCACTTGGGGAAAAAATAAATAAAATCTCTCAGCTGCAAGTTTCTTATATTTAACCTTCTTTCTTTCTTTTTTTTTTTTTTTTTGAGAGTCAGCATGGTTTTTATTTATTTATGATTGTTTATCTAGGTAATTTCTTTTTTTATTTTTATTTTATTTTATTTTTTTTTATTTAAGAAAGGATTAATTAACAAAACCATAGGGTAGGAGGAGTACAACTCCACACAATTCCCACCACCCAATCTCCATATCCCACCCCCTCCCCTGATAGCTTTCCCATTCTCTATCCCTCTGGGATCATGGACCCAGGGTCATTGTGGGTTGCAGAAGGTAGAAGGTCTGGCTTCTGTAATTGCTTCCCCGCTGAACATGGGCGTTGACTGGTCGGTCCATACTCCCAGTCTGCCTCTCTCTTTCCCTAGTAGGGTGTGTCTTTGGGGAAGCTGAGCTCCAGGACACATTGGTAGGGTCTTCAATATGTGTATATTTAAGGCAGTAAATCAGTGACTTTGGATATAATACAACTGAAAACTGTACTTAAATTTTTCCCTATTATAACATGTTTTTTTAAAAGTGCCAAGGTCATGTAAGACAATGACAGACTCAATTACTCAATATTAAAAGAATCTAAAGATAGACAAGTAAATATAATATGTGATCCTGGATGAATTTTTACAAACTTTTTTGAAATGAAGACACCATTTGGGCCAAAGTAAATAAATGAATATAAACAAACAAATCAATAAAAGTTGTGTCTGCTGTTAGCTGCTATATCTATCTATTTATATATAGATAGATAGTTATAGATACATATATGAAACACTGACAAAAAACATAGAATAAAAGGGATACAACTCCACAATTCCCACCATCAGAACTCCATATCCCATCCCCTCCCCTGGTAGTTTTCCTATTCTTTATCCATCTAGGAGTATGGACCCAGGGAGGGTCATTATAGGGTGCAGAAGGTGGAAGGTCTGCATTCTGTAATTGCTTCCCCACTAAACATGGGCGTTGGCAGGTCGATCCATATTCTCAGCCTATCTCTCTCGTTCCCTAGTGGGGCAGGTTTCTGGGAAAGCTGGACTCCAAAACACATTGGTGGGGTTGTCTGTCCATGGAAGTCCAGTTGGCCTCATGGTAGCATCTGGAACCTGGTGGCTGAAATAAGAATTAACATATAGAGCCAAATAAATTGTTGACTAATCATGAACCTTAGGCTGGAATAGTTCAGATGAAGAGTTGGGGGGGGGTGTTTAGTAGATAGTTAGTAAGCATATTTTAGTTATATTCCAAAGAGCCCATGACTATACTAGTGTTTTTTTTTTGTTGTTGTTTGTTTGTTTTTCCCTGAGCCTGACATCTGATATGCAGGCGGATCCAAGTTATTGTCTGGGGAGATGATATCATGGCTGGAAAAGGGACTAGAAAGCTGGATTAAGGAAGAGAGTAGCTCCCAAATATGGGAAAGGTGTATAAATATTGTTGACTGTAAACCCCATCAATTTGATCTGATCTGGAGCCCATATTCAGCTTGGGAGCCCATGTGATCTCTTCATCCCTGTAAATCTGAGCTCACGTTCTGTGGTCATGAGTAGGAATATTCCAAGCTGCCTCAATTTCAGGACCCATCTCTTTGGTGTAGCATAGAGTATGTTGTCCAGCCTCCCTTTGGAGGATGGAACATTCTCTTAGCGTTGTTGATCCACGTTGAGGGCAAGGTCCTATGGGGGCCCACAAAGGGTTCTATTGTGTTGTTACTGATTGAGATGACCAATAACAATCGAGATGGGGATCTATTCGAGGTCTAGGCCCATCATGTATGTTTGATAATCTCAAGACTCCCCTACTAGGGCCCTAGCTGATGGGTGGCCTGATAGTGACTAAAGAGTCATTGTTCCCACCACCAAAAGACTGGGAATGTTGTTTATGTACACTCCTATTAATTTGTAGTCATATAAATCACTAATTAATTTTTTAAAATCCATTATTATATCTTAAGCCAAAGACCTTCTCTGGCGATAAGCCTTCCTTAACAGAATTGAAGAAAGGCAGAAACAGTTGCCCATCATAATGATGAACAGGATATCATGAATTAAAAGTTTTAGTTCAAATAACAAGCCTACTATGGGTGGCTTTATTCATTTGACAGACTTATTAAAGTCAAGTTAGATTAGAGCTGAGTGATACTACAAGGTAGAAGTAATCATAATATGAACAAACTATAAGAAGGAAAGTGAGTCATTTTGCACATGAAAGTAAAGCCATGCTCTTAGCAAGTGTGAGCTCTCTGAAAGAACTACATACTTGCTTTTGAAAGATGGGTACATTGCTACTTTGTTTTTCATAACTATCATGGTCTTCCTAGTTTTCTTTAACAACTCTCAGAGTCTAGTTTTTTTTACTTTTATGTATGTATTGACTAGAGATAGACACAAATCAATAGGGAAGGGTGAGATGGAGACGAGATTCTTTCAGCATTGCTTCAGTGCTCCTGAAGCTTCCTCTTGTAGGTAGGGAGCGGGGATTTGAACCTGGATCCTTATATGCTCAATCAGGTACACTACCCCTGGCACCCTATCAGAATCTTGATATACAATATTATCTGTAGTTTAAGAGGAACATATGACATGTTTCTTTCAACGTTTTGTTCCCACATTTTTTATGTACCAAGAAGCCCTGGTTGCAACTCATCTTCTTTGTGTACTATGTCATGAGAATAGTTGCATAAGATTTTCTAGTATAATAATATAGTATTAGAGAAACAGCTTAAAAATCATGTACTTTCTAGCAAAAACATAAACACATAAGCCTCTCAGCT